>NW_028125259.1:0-169000 GCF_965194825.1 Balaenoptera physalus
ATGACACCTGTCATCACAATGATCCATGACCCGTTTCATCTCAATTCTGCATGGCACCTGTCATCAGAATGCTCCAGGGCCTTTGTCATCACAATGCTCCATGGCCCCAATTATCACAGTGCTCCATGTTACCTTTCATCACAATTCTAGATGACCACTGTCATCACAATGCCCCATGACACCTGTCATCACAATTCGCCATGGCCCTTGTCATCACAATGCTGCATGATCCATGTCATCACACTGTTCCTGGACACTTATCATCACAATGAACTATGACCACACCCATCAGAAGGCTCCATGACCCCTGTCATCACAATGCTCCATGGCCTATGCATTCAAAATGCTCCATGGCCCCTGTAATCATATTGCTCCATGATCCCCTTCATCACAATGCTCCATGACCCCTGTCATCACAATGCTCGAAGACCCTTGTCATCACAATGCTCCATGGTCCCTATAATCACAATGCTCCATGCGCTTGTCATCACAGTGCTCCAGAATTCTTGTCATCAAAATATTACATGGCCTGTGTCATCACAATGCTCCATGACCCCTGTCATCACAATGCTTGATGAACTTTGTCATCACAATGTTCCATGAACCGTTTCGTCATGAGGTTCCGGGACACTTGTCATCACAATGATCCATGACCCCTGTCATCTCAATGCTCTATGACCTTTGTATTCACAATGCTCCTTGGCCCCTGTAATTGCGGTGCTCCATGACCCCTGTCATCAAAATGCTCCCTGCTATATTTCATCACACTTCTAGATGACCACTCTCATCACAGTGCTCCAAGGCCCCTGTCATCAGAGTCCTCCATGATACCTTTCAACACAATTCTATATGACCACTGTCATTACAGTGCCCCATGACACCTGTCATCACAATTCGCCATGGCACTTGTCATCACAATGCTCCATAAACCATGTCATCACAATATTCATGGACAATTGTCATCACAATGCTCCATGACAACTTACACCACAATGCTCCTTGACCTCTGTCATTTCATTGCTCCATGGCCTATGCATTCACAATGTGCCATGGCCCCTGTAATCACATCGCTCCATGATCCCTTTCATCAAAATGCTCTATGACCACTCTCATCACAATACCCCATGACGCCTATCATCATAATGCTCCAAGGCCCCTCTCTTCACAATGCTCCATGGTCCCTGTCATCACAATGTTCCATGACACTTGTCATCACAGTGCTCCATGACCCCTGTCATCACAATATTCACTGCCCATGTAATCACAATGCTCCTGGTCCCCTGTAATCACAATGCTCCATACTCTTGTCATCACAATGCTCCAGAACTCTTGTCATCATAATGCTCCATGCCCGTGTCCTCACAATGCTCCATGACCACTTTCATCACAATGCTCCTTGACCCCTGTCATCACAATCCTCCATGGCCTATGTATTCACAATGCTCCATGGCCCCTGTAATCACATTGCTCCATGATCCTTTTCATCACAACGTTCTATGACCACTGTCATCACAAGGCCACATGACACCTGTCATCACAATGCTCTATGGCCCCTGTCAGCACAATGTTCCATGACAGATATCATCATATTGACCCATGACCGCTGTCATCACAATGTTCCCTGCCCTTGTCATCTCAATGCTCCCTGGCCCCTGTAATCACAATGCTCCATACCCTTGTCATCGCAATGCTCCAGATCACTTCTCATCATAATGCTCCATGCCCGTGTCCTCACAATGCTCCATGGCCCCTGTCATCACAGTGCTCCATGATACCTTTCATCATAATGATAGATGAGCACTGTCATCACAGTGCTCCATGACACCTGTCATCAGAATTGGCCATGGCCCTTGTCATAACAATGCTCCAGGACACTTGTCTTCACAATGTTCCATGGCGCATTTCATCACAATGCTCCATGACCACTTTCATCAAATTGCTCCATGATGCCTGTCATCACAGTGCTCCATGGCCTTTGTCATCAAAATTCTACATGGCCCCTGTAATAACAGTGCTTCATGACAACTTTTATCACAATGCTCCATGACCACTCTCATCACAATGCCAGATAAGACCTTTCATGACAATGCTCCATGGCCCTTGTCATCACAATATTTTATGACTTCTGTCATCACAATGCTCCATGCCCCTGTCATCACAATGCCCCATCACCCCTGCTATTACAGTGCTCCATGACCCCTGTCATCACAGTGCTCCAAAACCCTTCTCATCACAATAGTCCATGATCCGTGTAATCACGATGATCCATGAACCATTTACGTACAATGCTCCAGTACCCCTTTCATTAAAATGCTCCATGGCACTTGTCATCACAATGCTCCAGGAATCCTTCCAGCCCAATAATCCATGACCTGTTTCCTCACAAATCTCCAGGACCGCTTTCATCACAATGCTCCATTCCCTTGTCATCTCAATGTTTCATGGCCCCTGTAATCTCAATGATCCATGCCCTTGTCATCAAAATGCTCCAGAACTCTTGTCATCATAATGATGTATGCCCATTTCATCACAAAGTTCCATGATACTTGTCATCACAATGCTCCTTGGCCTTTGTCATCACAATGTTCCATGGCCCCTGTCATCACAGTGCTCCATGATACCTTTCATCACAATTCTATTTGACCACTGTCATCACAATGCCCCAAGACACATGTCATCACAATTCGCCATGGCCCTTGTCATCACAATGCTCCATGACCCGTGTCATCACAATGGTCCAGGACACTTGTCATCACAATGATCCATGACCACTTACATCACAATGCTCCTCGACTCCTGTCATCACAATGCTCCATAGCCTATGCATTCGCAATGCTACACGGTCCCTGTAATCACATTGCTCCATGATTCATTTCATCACAATGCTCTATGGCCACTGTCATCACAATGCCACATTATACCTGTCAGCACAATGTTGCATGACAGATGTCATCACTATCCTCCATGGACCCTGTAATCACAATGCTCCATTCCCTTGTCAACGCAATGCTCCAGAACTGTTGTCATCATAATGCTCCATGACCGTCTCATCACAATTCTCCATGACAATTTTCATCAAAATGCTCCATGGCCTTTGTCATCACAACGCTCCATGGCCCCTTTTATCACAGTGATCCATGGTACCATTCATCACAATGCTTGATAACCTCTGTCATCACAATGCCCGATGACACCTGTCATCACAATTCGCCATGGCCCTTGTCATCACAATGCTCCATGATCCATGTCATCGCACTGTTTCTGGACACTAATCATCACAATGAACTATGACCACACTCATCACAAGGCTCCATGACCCCTGTCATCACAGTGCTCCATGGCCTATGCATTCAAAATGCTCCATGGCCCCTGTAATCATATTGTTCCATGATCCCCTTCATCACAATGCTCCATGACCCCTGTCATCACAATGCTCGAAGACCCTTGTCATCATAATGCTCCATGGTCCCTATAATCACAATGCTCCATGCGCTTGTCATCACAGTGCTCCAGAATTCTTGTCATCAAAATATTCCATGGCCTTTGTCATCACAATGCTCCATGACCCCTGTCATCACAATGCTTGATGAACTTTGTCATCACAATGTTCCATGAACCGTTTCGTCACGAGGTTCCGGGACCCTTGTCATCACAATGATCCATGACACCTGTCATCTCAATGCTCCATGACCTTTGTATTCACAATGTTCCATGGCCCCTGTAATTGCAGTGCTCCACGACCCCTGTCATCAAAATGCTCCCTGGTATAATTCATCACAATTCTAGATGACCACTCTCATCACAGTGCTCCAGGGCCCCTGTCATCAGAGTCCTCCATGATACCTTTCAACACAATTCTATATGACCACTGTCATCACAATGCCCCATGAAACCTGTCATCACAATTCGCCATGGCACTTGTCATCACAATGCTCCATAAACCATGTCATCACAATGTTCATGGACACTTGTCATCACAATGCTCCATGACAACTTACATCACAATGCTCCTTGACCCCTGTCATTTCATTGCTCCATGGCCTATGCATTCACAATGTGCCATGGCCCCTGTAATCACATTGCTCCATGATCCCTTTCATCACAATGCTCTATGAGCACTCTCATCACAATACCCCATGAGGCCTATCATCATAATGCTCCAAGGCCCCTCTCATCACAATGCTCCATGTTCCCTGTCATCACAATGTTCCATGACTCTTGTCATCAAAATGCCTCATGATCCATTTAATCACAATGCTCCATGACTCCTTTCATCACATGCTCCATGATACTTGTCATTACACTGCCCCATGACCTTCTTCATAACAATGCTCCATGATACCAGTCATCACAATGCTCCATGACAACTGTCATCACAATGCTCCATGGCCTTTGTCATCACAATTATACATGGCCCCTGTAGTCACAGTACTCCATTACCCCTTTCATCACAATGCTCCATGACCACTGTCATCACAATGCCCCATTGCCCCTGTCATTACAATACTCCATGACCACTGTCATCACAAAGTTCCATGATTGCTGTAATCACAATGACCCATGACACCTTTCTTCACAAGGCTCCAGTTCGCCTTTCATCACAATGCCCCATGCCCCTTGTCATCACAATGCTGAATGCAGTTGTCATCACAATGCACCATGGTCCCTGTAATCACAATTCTCCATGCCCTTGTCATCAAAATGCTCCAGAAGTCATGTCATCACAATGCTCCATTCCTTTGTCTTCACAATGCTCCATGACCACGGTCATCACAATGCTCCATGATCCGAGTAATCACAATGATCCATGACCCCTTTCCTCACAATGCTCCAATACCTCTTTCATCACAATGCTCATGTCACTTGTTATCACAATGCTCCATGCCTTATAATCACAATGCTCCATGGCACGTTTCCTCACAATGCTCCAGTACCCCATTCATCACAAGACTGTGTGCCACTTGTCATCAAAATTATACATGCTCTTATCATCACAATGGCCCTGGATCCATTTAATCACAGTGCTCCATGACCCCTTTCATAACAATGCTCCATGACACCTGTCATCACAATGATCCATGACCCGTTTCATCTCAATGCTGCATGGCACCTGTCATCAGAATGCTCCAGGGCCTTTGTCATCACAATGCTCCATGGCCCCTATTATCACAGTGCTCCATGTTACCTTTCATCACAATTCTAGATGACCACTGTCATCACAATGCCCCATGACACCTGTCATCACAATTCGCCATGGCCCTTGTCATCAAAATGCTGCATGATCCATGTCATCACACTGTTCCTGGACACTTATCATCACAATGAACTATGACCACACCCATCAGAAGGCTCCATGACCCCTGTCATCACAATGCTCCATGGCCTATGCATTCAAAATGCTCCATGGCCCCTGTAATCATATTGCTCCATGATCCCCTTCATCACAATGCTCCATGACCCCTGTCATCACAATGCTCGAAGACCCTTGTCATCACAATGCTCCATGGTCCCTATAATCACAATGCTCCATGCGCTTGTCATCACAGTGCTCCAGAATTCTTGTCATCAAAATATTACATGGCCTGTGTCATCACAATGCTCCATGACCCCTGTCATCACAATGCTTGATGAACTTTGTCATCACAATGTTCCATGAACCGTTTCGTCATGAGGTTCCGGGACACTTGTCATCACAATGATCCATGACCCCTGTCATCTCAATGCTCTATGACCTTTGTATTCACAATGCTCCTTGGCCCCTGTAATTGCGGTGCTCCATGACCCCTGTCATCAAAATGCTCCCTGCTATATTTCATCACACTTCTAGATGACCACTCTCATCACAGTGCTCCAAGGCCCCTGTCATCAGAGTCCTCCATGATACCTTTCAACACAATTCTATATGACCACTGTCATTACAGTGCCCCATGACACCTGTCATCACAATTCGCCATGGCACTTGTCATCACAATGCTCCATAAACCATGTCATCACAATATTCATGGACAATTGTCATCACAATGCTCCATGACAACTTACACCACAATGCTCCTTGACCTCTGTCATTTCATTGCTCCATGGCCTATGCATTCACAATGTGCCATGGCCCCTGTAATCACATCGCTCCATGATCCCTTTCATCACAATGCTCTATGACCACTCTCATCACAATACCCCATGACGCCTATCATCATAATGCTCCAAGGCCCCTCTCTTCACAATGCTCCATGGTCCCGGTCAACACAATGTTCCATGACACTTGTCATCACAGTGCTCCATGACCCCTGTCATCACAATATTCACTGCCCATGTAATCACAATGCTCCTGGTCCCCTGTAATCACAATGCTCCATACTCTTGTCATCACAGTGCTCCAGAACTCTTGTCATCATAATGCTCCATGCCCGTGTCCTCACAATGCTCCATGACCACTTTCATCACAATGCTCCTTGACCCCTGTCATCACAATCCTCCATGGCCTATGTATTCACAATGCTCCATGGCCCCTGTAATCACATTGCTCCATGATCCTTTTCATCACAACGTTCTATGACCACTGTCATCACAAGGCCACATGACACCTGTCATCACAATGCTCTATGGCCCCTGTCAGCACAATGTTCCATGACAGATATCATCATATTGACCCATGACCGCTGTCATCACAATGTTCCCTGCCCTTGTCATCTCAATGCTCCCTGGCCCCTGTAATCACAATGCTCCATACCCTTGTCATCGCAATGCTCCAGATCACTTCTCATCATAATGCTCCATGCCCGTGTCCTCACAATGCTCCATGGCCCCTGTCATCACAGTGCTCCATGATACCTTTCATCATAATGATAGATGAGCACTGTCATCACAGTGCTCCATGACACCTGTCATCAGAATTGGCCATGGCCCTTGTCATAACAATGCTCCAGGACACTTGTCTTCACAATGTTCCATGGCGCATTTCATCACAATGCTCCATGACCACTTTCATCAAATTGCTCCATGATGCCTGTCATCACAGTGCTCCATGGCCTTTGTCATCAAAATTCTACATGGCCCCTGTAATAACAGTGCTTCATGACAACTTTTATCACAATGCTCCATGACCACTCTCATCACAATGCCAGATAAGACCTTTCATGACAATGCTCCATGGCCCTTGTCATCACAATATTTTATGACTTCTGTCATCACAATGCTCCATGCCCCTGTCATCACAATGCCCCATCACCCCTGCTATTACAGTGCTCCATGACCCCTGTCATCACAATGCTCCAAAACCCTTGTCATCACAATATTCCATGATCCGTGTGATCACGATGATCCATGAACCATTTCCGTACAATGCTCCAGTACCCCTTTCATTAAAATGCTCCATGGCACTTGTCATCACAATGCTCCAGGAATCCTTCCAGCCCAATAATCCATGACCTGTTTCCTCACAAATCTCCAGGACCGCTTTCATCACAATGCTCCATTCCCTTGTCATCTCAATGTTTCATGGCCCCTGTAATCTCAATGATCCATGCCCTTGTCATCAAAATGCTCCAGAACTTTTGTCATCACTATGCTCCATGCCCATGTCATCACAATGCTGCATGACCCCTGTCTTCACAATGCTGCATGACCCCTGACATCCAATGCTCCATGCCCGTATCATCACAATGCTCCATTACCCATGTCATCGTAGTGATCCATGACCCCTTTCATCACAATGCTCCATGACACCTGTCATCACAATGCTCCGTGGTCTTCGTCATCACAATGCTCCATGACCACTGTCATCACCATGCCCCATGACCCCAGTCATCACAATGCTCCATAGCCCTTGTCGTCACAATGCTCCATGATCCCTGTCATCACAATGTTCCATGACTCTTGTCATCAAAATGCCTCATGATCCATTTAATCACAATGCTCCATGACCCCTTTCATCACATGCTCCATGATACTTGTCATTACACTGCCCCATGACCTTCTTCATAACAATGCTCCATGATACCAGTCATCACAATGCTCCATGACCATTGTCGTCACAATGCTCCATGCCCCTTTCAACACAATGCTCCATGACAACTGTCATCACAATGCTCCATGGCCTTTGTCATCACAATTATAGATGGCACCTGTAATCACAGTGCTCCATGACCCCTTTCATCACAATGCTCCATGACCACTGTCATCGCAATCCCCCATGACCCTGTCATCACATTGCTTCATGGCCCCCGTCATTACAATGCTCCATGACCACTGTCATCACAATGTTCCATGATCACTGTAATCACAATGACCCATGAGATCTTTCCTCAGAAGGCTCCAGTACGCCTGTCATCACAAGGCTCCAATGCCCGTCTCATCATAATGCTTCATTATCCCTGTCAGCACAACTTTAAATGACAATTGTCATCACAATGCTCCATGACACCTGTCATCACAATGTTGCCTGCCCATGTCATCAAAATGCTCCATGTCCCCTGTAATCACAGTGTGCTATTACACCTGTCATCACAAAGTTCCCTGCCCATGTCATCACAATGCTCCATTACCAATGTAATCAAAATGTTCGCCTGCCCTTGTCATCAAAATGCTCCATGACCCCTCTAATCACAATGCTCCATGAACCCCGTCATCACAATATTCCATGACAGTTGTCATCACAATGCTCCATGACCCCTGTAATCACAATGCTCCATGCCCTTGTCATCACAATGCTCCAGAACTCTTGTCATCATAATGATGTATGCCCATTTCATCACAAAGTTCCATGATACTTGTCATCACAATGCTCCTTGGCCTTTGTCATCACAATGTTCCATGGCCCCTGTCATCACAGTGCTCCATGATACCTTTCATCACAATTCTATTTGACCACTGTCATCACAATGCCCCAAGACACATGTCATCACAATTCGCCATGGCCCTTGTCATCACAATGCTCCATGACCCGTGTCATCACAATGGTCCAGGACACTTGTCATCACAATGATCCATGACCACTTACATCACAATGCTCCTCGACTCCTGTCATCACAATGCTCCATAGCCTATGCATTCGCAATGCTACACGGTCCCTGTAATCACATTGCTCCATGATTCATTTCATCACAATGCTCTATGGCCACTGTCATCACAATGCCACATTATACCTGTCAGCACAATGTTCCATGACAGATGTCATCACTATCCTCCATGGACCCTGTAATCACAATGCTCCATTCCCTTGTCAACGCAATGCTCCAGAACTGTTGTCATCATAATGCTCCATGACCGTCTCATCACAATTCTCCATGACAGTTTTCATCAAAATGCTCCATGGCCTTTGTCATCACAACGCTCCATGGCCCCTGTTATCACAGAGATCCATGGTACCATTCATCACAATGCTTGATAACCTCTGTCATCACAATGCCCGATGACACCTGTCATCACAATTCGCCATGGCCCTTGTCATCACAATGCTCCATGATCCATGTCATCGCACTGTTTCTGGACACTAATCATCACAATGAACTATGACCACACTCATCACAAGGCTCCATGACCCCTGTCATCACAGTGCTCCATGGCCTATGCATTCAAAATGCTCCATGGCCCCTGTAATCATATTGTTCCATGATCCCCTTCATCACAATGCTCCATGACCCCTGTCATCACAATGCTCGAAGACCCTTGTCATCATAATGCTCCATGGTCCCTATAATCACAATGCTCCATGCGCTTGTCATCACAGTGCTCCAGAATTCTTGTCATCAAAATATTCCATGGCCTTTGTCATCACAATGCTCCATGACCCCTGTCATCACAATGCTTGATGAACTTTATCATCACAATGTTCCATGAACCGTTTCGTCACGAGGTTCCGGGACCCTTGTCATCACAATGATCCATGACACCTGTCATCTCAATGCTCCATGACCTTTGTATTCACAATGTTCCATGGCCCCTGTAATTGCAGTGCTCCACGACCCCTGTCATCAAAATGCTCCCTGGTATAATTCATCACAATTCTAGATGACCACTCTCATCACAGTGCTCCAGGGCCCCTGTCATCAGAGTCCTCCATGATACCTTTCAACACAATTCTATATGACCACTGTCATTACAGTGCCCCATGACACCTGTCATCACAATTCACCATGGCACTTGTCATCACAATGCTCCATAAACCATGTCATCACAATATTCATGGACACTTGTCATCACAATGCTCCATGACAACTTACATCACAATGCTCCTTGACCCCTGTCATTTCATTGCTCCATGGCCTATGCATTCACAATGTGCCATGGCCCCTGTAATCACATTGCTCCATGATCCCTTTCATCACAATGCTCTATGAGCACTCTCATCACAATACCCCATGACGCCTATCATCATAATGCTCCAAGGCCCCTCTCATCACAATGCTCCATGTTCCCTGTCATCACAATGTTCCATGACTCTTGTCATCAAAATGCCTCATGATCCATTTAATCACAATGCTCCATGACTCCTTTCATCACATGCTCCATGATACTTGTCATTACACTGCCCCATGACCTTCTTCATAACAATGCTCCATGATACCAGTCATCACAATGCTCCATGACAACTGTCATCACAATGCTCCATGGCCTTTGTCATCACAATTATACATGGCCCCTGTAATCACAGTACTCCATTACCCCTTTCATCACAATGCTCCATGACCACTGTCATCACAATGCCCCATTGCCCCTGTCATTACAATACTCCATGACCACTGTCATCACAAAGTTCCATGATTGCTGTAATCACAATGACCCATGACACCTTTCTTCACAAGGCTCCAGTTCGCCTTTCATCACAATGCCCCATGCCCCTTGTCATCACAATTCTGAATGCAGTTGTCATCACAATGCACCATGGTCCCTGTAATCACAATTCTCCATGCCCTTGTCATCAAAATGCTCCAGAAGTCATGTCATCACAATGCTCCATTCCTTTGTCTTCACAATGCTCCATGACCACGGTCATCACAATGCTCCATGATCCGAGTAATCACAATGATCCATGACCCCTTTCCTCACAATGCTCCAATACCTCTTTCATCACAATGCTCATGTCACTTGTTATCACAATGCTCCATGCCTTATAATCACAATGCTCCATGGCACGTTTCCTCACAATGCTCCAGTACCCCATTCATCACAAGACTGTGTGCCACTTGTCATCAAAATTATACATGCTCTTATCATCACAATGGCCCTGGATCCATTTAATCACAGTGCTCCATGACCCCTTTCATAACAATGCTCCATGACACCTGTCATCACAATGATCCATGACCCGTTTCATCTCAATGCTGCATGGCACCTGTCATCAGAATGCTCCAGGGCCTTTGTCATCACAATGCTCCATGGCCCCTATTATCACAGTGCTCCATGTTACCTTTCATCACAATTCTAGATGACCACTGTCATCACAATGCCCCATGACACCTGTCATCACAATTCGCCATGGCCCTTGTCATCACAATGCTGCATGATCCATGTCATCACACTGTTCCTGGACACTTATCATCACAATGAACTATGACCACACCCATCAGAAGGCTCCATGACCCCTGTCATCACAATGCTCCATGGCCTATGCATTCAAAATGCTCCATGGCCCCTGTAATCATATTGCTCCATGATCCCCTTCATCACAATGCTCCATGACCCCTGTCATCACAATGCTCGAAGACCCTTGTCATCACAATGCTCCATGGTCCCTATAATCACAATGCTCCATGCGCTTGTCATCACAGTGCTCCAGAATTCTTGTCATCAAAATATTACATGGCCTGTGTCATCACAATGCTCCATGACCCCTGTCATCACAATGCTTGATGAACTTTGTCATCACAATGTTCCATGAACCGTTTCGTCATGAGGTTCCGGGACACTTGTCATCACAATGATCCATGACCCCTGTCATCTCAATGCTCTATGACCTTTGTATTCACAATGCTCCTTGGCCCCTGTAATTGCGGTGCTCCATGACCCCTGTCATCAAAATGCTCCCTGCTATATTTCATCACACTTCTAGATGACCACTCTCATCACAGTGCTCCAAGGCCCCTGTCATCAGAGTCCTCCATGATACCTTTCAACACAATTCTATATGACCACTGTCATTACAGTGCCCCATGACACCTGTCATCACAATTCACCATGGCACTTGTCATCACAATGCTCCATAAACCATGTCATCACAATATTCATGGACAATTGTCATCACAATGCTCCATGACAACTTACACCACAATGCTCCTTGACCTCTGTCATTTCATTGCTCCATGGCCTATGCATTCACAATGTGCCATGGCCCCTGTAATCACATCGCTCCATGATCCCTTTCATCACAATGCTCTATGACCACTCTCATCACAATACCCCATGACGCCTATCATCATAAAGCTCCAAGGCCCCTCTCTTCACAATGCTCCATGGTCCCTGTCATCACAATGTTCCATGACACTTGTCATCACAGTGCTCCATGACCCCTGTCATCACAATATTCACTGCCCAAGTAATCACAATGCTCCTGGTCCCCTGTAATCACAATGCTCCATACTCTTGTCATCACAATGCTCCAGAACTCTTGTCATCATAATGCTCCATGCCCGTGTCCTCACAATGCTCCATGACCACTTTCATCACAATGCTCCTTGACCCCTGTCATCACAATCCTCCATGGCCTATGTATTCACAATGCTCCATGGCCCCTGTAATCACATTGCTCCATGATCCTTTTCATCACAACGTTCTATGACCACTGTCATCACAAGGCCACATGACACCTGTCATCACAATGCTCTATGGCCCCTGTCAGCACAATGTTCCATGACAGATATCATCATATTGACCCATGACCGCTGTCATCACAATGTTCCCTGCCCTTGTCATCTCAATGCTCCCTGGCCCCTGTAATCACAATGCTCCATACCCTTGTCATCGCAATGCTCCAGATCACTTCTCATCATAATGCTCCATGCCCGTGTCCTCACAATGCTCCATGGCCCCTGTCATCACAGTGCTCCATGATACCTTTCATCATAATGATAGATGAGCACTGTCATCACAGTGCTCCATGACACCTGTCATCAGAATTGGCCATGGCCCTTGTCATAACAATGCTCCAGGACACTTGTCTTCACAATGTTCCATGGCGCATTTCATCACAATGCTCCATGACCACTTTCATCAAATTGCTCCATGATGCCTGTCATCACAGTGCTCCATGGCCTTTGTCATCAAAATTCTACATGGCCCCTGTAATAACAGTGCTTCATGACAACTTTTATCACAATGCTCCATGACCACTCTCATCACAATGCCAGATAAGACCTTTCATGACAATGCTCCATGGCCCTTGTCATCACAATATTTTATGACTTCTGTCATCACAATGCTCCATGCCCCTGTCATCACAATGCCCCATCACCCCTGCTATTACAGTGCTCCATGACCCCTGTCATCACAATGCTCCAAAACCCTTGTCATCACAATATTCCATGATCCGTGTGATCACGATGATCCATGAACCATTTCCGTACAATGCTCCAGTACCCCTTTCATTAAAATGCTCCATGGCACTTGTCATCACAATGCTCCAGGAATCCTTCCAGCCCAATAATCCATGATCTGTTTCCTCACAAATCTCCAGGACCGCTTTCATCACAATGCTCCATTCCCTTGTCATCTCAATGTTTCATGGCCCCTGTAATCTCAATGATCCATGCCCTTGTCATCAAAATGCTCCAGAACTTTTGTCATCACTATGCTCCATGCCCATGTCATCACAATGCTGCATGACCCCTGTCTTCACAATGCTGCATGACCCCTGACATCCAATGCTCCATGCCCGTATCATCACAATGCTCCATTACCCATGTCATCGTAGTGATCCATGACCCCTTTCATCACAATGCTCCATGACACCTGTCATCACAATGCTCCGTGGTCTTCGTCATCACAATGCTCCATGACCACTGTCATCACCATGCCCCATGACCCCAGTCATCACAATGCTCCATAGCCCTTGTCGTCACAATGTTCCATGATCCCTGTCATCACAATGTTCCATGACTCTTGTCATCAAAATGCCTCATGATCCATTTAATCACAATGCTCCATGACCACTGTCATCACAATGCCCCATGACACCTGTCATCACAAAGTTCCCTGCCCATGTCATCACAATGCTCCATTACCAATGTAATCAAAATGTTCGCCTGCCCTTGTCATCAAAATGCTCCATGACCCCTCTAATCACAATGCTCCATGAACCCCGTCATCACAATATTCCATGACAGTTGTCATCACAATGCTCCATGACCCCTGTAATCACAATGCTCCATGCCCTTGTCATCACAATGCTCCAGAACTCTTGTCATCATAATGATGTATGCCCATTTCATCACAAAGTTCCATGATACTTGTCATCACAATGCTCCTTGGCCTTTGTCATCACAATGTTCCATGGCCCCTGTCATCACAGTGCTCCATGATACCTTTCATCACAATTCTATTTGACCACTGTCATCACAATGCCCCAAGACACATGTCATCACAATTCGCCATGGCCCTTGTCATCACAATGCTCCATGACCCGTGTCATCACAATGGTCCAGGACACTTGTCATCACAATGATCCATGACCACTTACATCACAATGCTCCTCGACTCCTGTCATCACAATGCTCCATAGCCTATGCATTCGCAATGCTACACGGTCCCTGTAATCACATTGCTCCATGATTCATTTCATCACAATGCTCTATGGCCACTGTCATCACAATGCCACATTATACCTGTCAGCACAATGTTCCATGACAGATGTCATCACTATCCTCCATGGACCCTGTAATCACAATGCTCCATTCCCTTGTCAACGCAATGCTCCAGAACTGTTGTCATCATAATGCTCCATGACCGTCTCATCACAATTCTCCATGACAGTTTTCATCAAAATGCTCCATGGCCTTTGTCATCACAACGCTCCATGGCCCCTGTTATCACAGAGATCCATGGTACCATTCATCACAATGCTTGATAACCTCTGTCATCACAATGCCCGATGACACCTGTCATCACAATTCGCCATGGCCCTTGTCATCACAATGCTCCATGATCCATGTCATCGCACTGTTTCTGGACACTAATCATCACAATGAACTATGACCACACTCATCACAAGGCTCCATGACCCCTGTCATCACAGTGCTCCATGGCCTATGCATTCAAAATGCTCCATGGCCCCTGTAATCATATTGTTCCATGATCCCCTTCATCACAATGCTCCATGACCCCTGTCATCACAATGCTCGAAGACCCTTGTCATCATAATGCTCCATGGTCCCTATAATCACAATGCTCCATGCGCTTGTCATCACAGTGCTCCAGAATTCTTGTCATCAAAATATTCCATGGCCTTTGTCATCACAATGCTCCATGACCCCTGTCATCACAATGCTTGATGAACTTTATCATCACAATGTTCCATGAACCGTTTCGTCACGAGGTTCCGGGACCCTTGTCATCACAATGATCCATGACACCTGTCATCTCAATGCTCCATGACCTTTGTATTCACAATGTTCCATGGCCCCTGTAATTGCAGTGCTCCACGACCCCTGTCATCAAAATGCTCCCTGGTATAATTCATCACAATTCTAGATGACCACTCTCATCACAGTGCTCCAGGGCCCCTGTCATCAGAGTCCTCCATGATACCTTTCAACACAATTCTATATGACCACTGTCATCACAATGCCCCATGAAACCTGTCATCACAATTCGCCATGACACTTGTCATCACAATGCTCCATAAACCATGTCATCACAATGTTCATGGACACTTGTCATCACAATGCTCCATGACAACTTACATCACAATGCTCCTTGACCCCTGTCATTTCATTGCTCCATGGCCTATGCATTCACAATGTGCCATGGCCCCTGTAATCACATTGCTCCATGATCCCTTTCATCACAATGCTCTATGAGCACTCTCATCACAATACCCCATGACGCCTATCATCATAATGCTCCAAGGCCCCTCTCATCACAATGCTCCATGTTCCCTGTCATCACAATGTTCCATGACTCTTGTCATCAAAATGCCTCATGATCCATTTAATCACAATGCTCCATGACTCCTTTCATCACATGCTCCATGATACTTGTCATTACACTGCCCCATGACCTTCTTCATAACAATGCTCCATGATACCAGTCATCACAATGCTCCATGACAACTGTCATCACAATGCTCCATGGCCTTTGTCATCACAATTATACATGGCCCCTGTAATCACAGTACTCCATTACCCCTTTCATCACAATGCTCCATGACCACTGTCATCACAATGCCCCATTGCCCCTGTCATTACAATACTCCATGACCACTGTCATCACAAAGTTCCATGATTGCTGTAATCACAATGACCCATGACACCTTTCTTCACAAGGCTCCAGTTCGCCTTTCATCACAATGCCCCATGCCCCTTGTCATCACAATTCTGAATGCAGTTGTCATCACAATGCACCATGGTCCCTGTAATCACAATTCTCCATGCCCTTGTCATCAAAATGCTCCAGAAGTCATGTCATCACAATGCTCCATTCCTTTGTCTTCACAATGCTCCATGACCACGGTCATCACAATGCTCCATGATCCGAGTAATCACAATGATCCATGACCCCTTTCCTCACAATGCTCCAATACCTCTTTCATCACAATGCTCATGTCACTTGTTATCACAATGCTCCATGCCTTATAATCACAATGCTCCATGGCACGTTTCCTCACAATGCTCCAGTACCCCATTCATCACAAGACTGTGTGCCACTTGTCATCAAAATTATACATGCTCTTATCATCACAATGGCCCTGGATCCATTTAATCACAGTGCTCCATGACCCCTTTCATAACAATGCTCCATGACACCTGTCATCACAATGATCCATGACCCGTTTCATCTCAATGCTGCATGGCACCTGTCATCAGAATGCTCCAGGGCCTTTGTCATCACAATGCTCCATGGCCCCTATTATCACAGTGCTCCATGTTACCTTTCATCACAATTCTAGATGACCACTGTCATCACAATGCCCCATGACACCTGTCATCACAATTCGCCATGGCCCTTGTCATCACAATGCTGCATGATCCATGTCATCACACTGTTCCTGGACACTTATCATCACAATGAACTATGACCACACCCATCAGAAGGCTCCATGACCCCTGTCATCACAATGCTCCATGGCCTATGCATTCAAAATGCTCCATGGCCCCTGTAATCATATTGCTCCATGATCCCCTTCATCACAATGCTCCATGACCCCTGTCATCACAATGCTCGAAGACCCTTGTCATCACAATGCTCCATGGTCCCTATAATCACAATGCTCCATGCGCTTGTCATCACAGTGCTCCAGAATTCTTGTCATCAAAATATTACATGGCCTGTGTCATCACAATGCTCCATGACCCCTGTCATCACAATGCTTGATGAACTTTGTCATCACAATGTTCCATGAACCGTTTCGTCATGAGGTTCCGGGACACTTGTCATCACAATGATCCATGACCCCTGTCATCTCAATGCTCTATGACCTTTGTATTCACAATGCTCCTTGGCCCCTGTAATTGCGGTGCTCCATGACCCCTGTCATCAAAATGCTCCCTGCTATATTTCATCACACTTCTAGATGACCACTCTCATCACAGTGCTCCAAGGCCCCTGTCATCAGAGTCCTCCATGATACCTTTCAACACAATTCTATATGACCACTGTCATTACAGTGCCCCATGACACCTGTCATCACAATTCACCATGGCACTTGTCATCACAATGCTCCATAAACCATGTCATCACAATATTCATGGACAATTGTCATCACAATGCTCCATGACAACTTACACCACAATGCTCCTTGACCTCTGTCATTTCATTGCTCCATGGCCTATGCATTCACAATGTGCCATGGCCCCTGTAATCACATCGCTCCATGATCCCTTTCATCACAATGCTCTATGACCACTCTCATCACAATACCCCATGACGCCTATCATCATAAAGCTCCAAGGCCCCTCTCTTCACAATGCTCCATGGTCCCTGTCATCACAATGTTCCATGACACTTGTCATCACAGTGCTCCATGACCCCTGTCATCACAATATTCACTGCCCAAGTAATCACAATGCTCCTGGTCCCCTGTAATCACAATGCTCCATACTCTTGTCATCACAATGCTCCAGAACTCTTGTCATCATAATGCTCCATGCCCGTGTCCTCACAATGCTCCATGACCACTTTCATCACAATGCTCCTTGACCCCTGTCATCACAATCCTCCATGGCCTATGTATTCACAATGCTCCATGGCCCCTGTAATCACATTGCTCCATGATCCTTTTCATCACAACGTTCTATGACCACTGTCATCACAAGGCCACATGACACCTGTCATCACAATGCTCTATGGCCCCTGTCAGCACAATGTTCCATGACAGATATCATCATATTGACCCATGACCGCTGTCATCACAATGTTCCCTGCCCTTGTCATCTCAATGCTCCCTGGCCCCTGTAATCACAATGCTCCATACCCTTGTCATCGCAATGCTCCAGATCACTTCTCATCATAATGCTCCATGCCCGTGTCCTCACAATGCTCCATGGCCCCTGTCATCACAGTGCTCCATGATACCTTTCATCATAATGATAGATGAGCACTGTCATCACAGTGCTCCATGACACCTGTCATCAGAATTGGCCATGGCCCTTGTCATAACAATGCTCCAGGACACTTGTCTTCACAATGTTCCATGGCGCATTTCATCACAATGCTCCATGACCACTTTCATCAAATTGCTCCATGATGCCTGTCATCACAGTGCTCCATGGCCTTTGTCATCAAAATTCTACATGGCCCCTGTAATAACAGTGCTTCATGACAACTTTTATCACAATGCTCCATGACCACTCTCATCACAATGCCAGATAAGACCTTTCATGACAATGCTCCATGGCCCTTGTCATCACAATATTTTATGACTTCTGTCATCACAATGCTCCATGCCCCTGTCATCACAATGCCCCATCACCCCTGCTATTACAGTGCTCCATGACCCCTGTCATCACAATGCTCCAAAACCCTTGTCATCACAATATTCCATGATCCGTGTGATCACGATGATCCATGAACCATTTCCGTACAATGCTCCAGTACCCCTTTCATTAAAATGCTCCATGGCACTTGTCATCACAATGCTCCAGGAATCCTTCCAGCCCAATAATCCATGATCTGTTTCCTCACAAATCTCCAGGACCGCTTTCATCACAATGCTCCATTCCCTTGTCATCTCAATGTTTCATGGCCCCTGTAATCTCAATGATCCATGCCCTTGTCATCAAAATGCTCCAGAACTTTTGTCATCACTATGCTCCATGCCCATGTCATCACAATGCTGCATGACCCCTGTCTTCACAATGCTGCATGACCCCTGACATCCAATGCTCCATGCCCGTATCATCACAATGCTCCATTACCCATGTCATCGTAGTGATCCATGACCCCTTTCATCACAATGCTCCATGACACCTGTCATCACAATGCTCCGTGGTCTTCGTCATCACAATGCTCCATGACCACTGTCATCACCATGCCCCATGACCCCAGTCATCACAATGCTCCATAGCCCTTGTCGTCACAATGTTCCATGATCCCTGTCATCACAATGTTCCATGACTCTTGTCATCAAAATGCCTCATGATCCATTTAATCACAATGCTCCATGACCACTGTCATCACAATGCCCCATGACACCTGTCATCACAAAGTTCCCTGCCCATGTCATCACAATGCTCCATTACCAATGTAATCAAAATGTTCGCCTGCCCTTGTCATCAAAATGCTCCATGACCCCTCTAATCACAATGCTCCATGAACCCCGTCATCACAATATTCCATGACAGTTGTCATCACAATGCTCCATGACCCCTGTAATCACAATGCTCCATGCCCTTGTCATCACAATGCTCCAGAACTCTTGTCATCATAATGATGTATGCCCATTTCATCACAAAGTTCCATGATACTTGTCATCACAATGCTCCTTGGCCTTTGTCATCACAATGTTCCATGGCCCCTGTCATCACAGTGCTCCATGATACCTTTCATCACAATTCTATTTGACCACTGTCATCACAATGCCCCAAGACACATGTCATCACAATTCGCCATGGCCCTTGTCATCACAATGCTCCATGACCCGTGTCATCACAATGGTCCAGGACACTTGTCATCACAATGATCCATGACCACTTACATCACAATGCTCCTCGACTCCTGTCATCACAATGCTCCATAGCCTATGCATTCGCAATGCTACACGGTCCCTGTAATCACATTGCTCCATGATTCATTTCATCACAATGCTCTATGGCCACTGTCATCACAATGCCACATTATACCTGTCAGCACAATGTTCCATGACAGATGTCATCACTATCCTCCATGGACCCTGTAATCACAATGCTCCATTCCCTTGTCAACGCAATGCTCCAGAACTGTTGTCATCATAATGCTCCATGACCGTCTCATCACAATTCTCCATGACAGTTTTCATCAAAATGCTCCATGGCCTTTGTCATCACAACGCTCCATGGCCCCTGTTATCACAGAGATCCATGGTACCATTCATCACAATGCTTGATAACCTCTGTCATCACAATGCCCGATGACACCTGTCATCACAATTCGCCATGGCCCTTGTCATCACAATGCTCCATGATCCATGTCATCGCACTGTTTCTGGACACTAATCATCACAATGAACTATGACCACACTCATCACAAGGCTCCATGACCCCTGTCATCACAGTGCTCCATGGCCTATGCATTCAAAATGCTCCATGGCCCCTGTAATCATATTGTTCCATGATCCCCTTCATCACAATGCTCCATGACCCCTGTCATCACAATGCTCGAAGACCCTTGTCATCATAATGCTCCATGGTCCCTATAATCACAATGCTCCATGCGCTTGTCATCACAGTGCTCCAGAATTCTTGTCATCAAAATATTCCATGGCCTTTGTCATCACAATGCTCCATGACCCCTGTCATCACAATGCTTGATGAACTTTATCATCACAATGTTCCATGAACCGTTTCGTCACGAGGTTCCGGGACCCTTGTCATCACAATGATCCATGACACCTGTCATCTCAATGCTCCATGACCTTTGTATTCACAATGTTCCATGGCCCCTGTAATTGCAGTGCTCCACGACCCCTGTCATCAAAATGCTCCCTGGTATAATTCATCACAATTCTAGATGACCACTCTCATCACAGTGCTCCAGGGCCCCTGTCATCAGAGTCCTCCATGATACCTTTCAACACAATTCTATATGACCACTGTCATCACAATGCCCCATGAAACCTGTCATCACAATTCGCCATGACACTTGTCATCACAATGCTCCATAAACCATGTCATCACAATGTTCATGGACACTTGTCATCACAATGCTCCATGACAACTTACATCACAATGCTCCTTGACCCCTGTCATTTCATTGCTCCATGGCCTATGCATTCACAATGTGCCATGGCCCCTGTAATCACATTGCTCCATGATCCCTTTCATCACAATGCTCTATGAGCACTCTCATCACAATACCCCATGACGCCTATCATCATAATGCTCCAAGGCCCCTCTCATCACAATGCTCCATGTTCCCTGTCATCACAATGTTCCATGACTCTTGTCATCAAAATGCCTCATGATCCATTTAATCACAATGCTCCATGACTCCTTTCATCACATGCTCCATGATACTTGTCATTACACTGCCCCATGACCTTCTTCATAACAATGCTCCATGATACCAGTCATCACAATGCTCCATGACAACTGTCATCACAATGCTCCATGGCCTTTGTCATCACAATTATACATGGCCCCTGTAATCACAGTACTCCATTACCCCTTTCATCACAATGCTCCATGACCACTGTCATCACAATGCCCCATTGCCCCTGTCATTACAATACTCCATGACCACTGTCATCACAAAGTTCCATGATTGCTGTAATCACAATGACCCATGACACCTTTCTTCACAAGGCTCCAGTTCGCCTTTCATCACAATGCCCCATGCCCCTTGTCATCACAATGCTGAATGCAGTTGTCATCACAATGCACCATGGTCCCTGTAATCACAATTCTCCATGCCCTTGTCATCAAAATGCTCCAGAAGTCATGTCATCACAATGCTCCATTCCTTTGTCTTCACAATGCTCCATGACCACGGTCATCACAATGCTCCATGATCCGAGTAATCACAATGATCCATGACCCCTTTCCTCACAATGCTCCAATACCTCTTTCATCACAATGCTCATGTCACTTGTTATCACAATGCTCCATGCCTTATAATCACAATGCTCCATGGCACGTTTCCTCACAATGCTCCAGTACCCCATTCATCACAAGACTGTGTGCCACTTGTCATCAAAATTATACATGCTCTTATCATCACAATGGCCCTGGATCCATTTAATCACAGTGCTCCATGACCCCTTTCATAACAATGCTCCATGACACCTGTCATCACAATGATCCATGACCCGTTTCATCTCAATGCTGCATGGCACCTGTCATCAGAATGCTCCAGGGCCTTTGTCATCACAATGCTCCATGGCCCCTATTATCACAGTGCTCCATGTTACCTTTCATCACAATTCTAGATGACCACTGTCATCACAATGCCCCATGACACCTGTCATCACAATTCGCCATGGCCCTTGTCATCACAATGCTGCATGATCCATGTCATCACACTGTTCCTGGACACTTATCATCACAATGAACTATGACCACACCCATCAGAAGGCTCCATGACCCCTGTCATCACAATGCTCCATGGCCTATGCATTCAAAATGCTCCATGGCCCCTGTAATCATATTGCTCCATGATCCCCTTCATCACAATGCTCCATGACCCCTGTCATCACAATGCTCGAAGACCCTTGTCATCACAATGCTCCATGGTCCCTATAATCACAATGCTCCATGCGCTTGTCATCACAGTGCTCCAGAATTCTTGTCATCAAAATATTACATGGCCTGTGTCATCACAATGCTCCATGACCCCTGTCATCACAATGCTTGATGAACTTTGTCATCACAATGTTCCATGAACCGTTTCGTCATGAGGTTCCGGGACACTTGTCATCACAATGATCCATGACCCCTGTCATCTCAATGCTCTATGACCTTTGTATTCACAATGCTCCTTGGCCCCTGTAATTGCGGTGCTCCATGACCCCTGTCATCAAAATGCTCCCTGCTATATTTCATCACACTTCTAGATGACCACTCTCATCACAGTGCTCCAAGGCCCCTGTCATCAGAGTCCTCCATGATACCTTTCAACACAATTCTATATGACCACTGTCATTACAGTGCCCCATGACACCTGTCATCACAATTCACCATGGCACTTGTCATCACAATGCTCCATAAACCATGTCATCACAATATTCATGGACAATTGTCATCACAATGCTCCATGACAACTTACACCACAATGCTCCTTGACCTCTGTCATTTCATTGCTCCATGGCCTATGCATTCACAATGTGCCATGGCCCCTGTAATCACATCGCTCCATGATCCCTTTCATCACAATGCTCTATGACCACTCTCATCACAATACCCCATGACGCCTATCATCATAATGCTCCAAGGCCCCTCTCTTCACAATGCTCCATGGTCCCTGTCATCACAATGTTCCATGACACTTGTCATCACAGTGCTCCATGACCCCTGTCATCACAATATTCACTGCCCAAGTAATCACAATGCTCCTGGTCCCCTGTAATCACAATGCTCCATACTCTTGTCATCACAATGCTCCAGAACTCTTGTCATCATAATGCTCCATGCCCGTGTCCTCACAATGCTCCATGACCACTTTCATCACAATGCTCCTTGACCCCTGTCATCACAATCCTCCATGGCCTATGTATTCACAATGCTCCATGGCCCCTGTAATCACATTGCTCCATGATCCTTTTCATCACAACGTTCTATGACCACTGTCATCACAAGGCCACATGACACCTGTCATCACAATGCTCTATGGCCCCTGTCAGCACAATGTTCCATGACAGATATCATCATATTGACCCATGACCGCTGTCATCACAATGTTCCCTGCCCTTGTCATCTCAATGCTCCCTGGCCCCTGTAATCACAATGCTCCATACCCTTGTCATCGCAATGCTCCAGATCACTTCTCATCATAATGCTCCATGCCCGTGTCCTCACAATGCTCCATGGCCCCTGTCATCACAGTGCTCCATGATACCTTTCATCATAATGATAGATGAGCACTGTCATCACAGTGCTCCATGACACCTGTCATCAGAATTGGCCATGGCCCTTGTCATAACAATGCTCCAGGACACTTGTCTTCACAATGTTCCATGGCGCATTTCATCACAATGCTCCATGACCACTTTCATCAAATTGCTCCATGATGCCTGTCATCACAGTGCTCCATGGCCTTTGTCATCAAAATTCTACATGGCCCCTGTAATAACAGTGCTTCATGACAACTTTTATCACAATGCTCCATGACCACTCTCATCACAATGCCAGATAAGACCTTTCATGACAATGCTCCATGGCCCTTGTCATCACAATATTTTATGACTTCTGTCATCACAATGCTCCATGCCCCTGTCATCACAATGCCCCATCACCCCTGCTATTACAGTGCTCCATGACCCCTGTCATCACAATGCTCCAAAACCCTTGTCATCACAATATTCCATGATCCATTCCATGGATCCGTGTGATCACGATGATCCATGAACCATTTCCGTACAATGCTCCAGTACCCCTTTCATTAAAATGCTCCATGGCACTTGTCATCACAATGCTCCAGGAATCCTTCCAGCCCAATAATCCATGATCTGTTTCCTCACAAATCTCCAGGACCGCTTTCATCACAATGCTCCATTCCCTTGTCATCTCAATGTTTCATGGCCCCTGTAATCTCAATGATCCATGCCCTTGTCATCAAAATGCTCCAGAACTTTTGTCATCACTATGCTCCATGCCCATGTCATCACAATGCTGCATGACCCCTGTCTTCACAATGCTGCATGACCCCTGACATCCAATGCTCCATGCCCGTATCATCACAATGCTCCATTACCCATGTCATCGTAGTGATCCATGACCCCTTTCATCACAATGCTCCATGACACCTGTCATCACAATGCTCCGTGGTCTTCGTCATCACAATGCTCCATGACCACTGTCATCACCATGCCCCATGACCCCAGTCATCACAATGCTCCATAGCCCTTGTCGTCACAATGTTCCATGATCCCTGTCATCACAATGTTCCATGACTCTTGTCATCAAAATGCCTCATGATCCATTTAATCACAATGCTCCATGACCACTGTCATCACAATGCCCCATGACACCTGTCATCACAATTCGCCATGGCCCTTGTCATCACAATGCTGCATGATCCATGTCATCACACTGTTCCTGGACACTTATCATCACAATGAACTATGACCACACCCATCAGAAGGCTCCATGACCCCTGTCATCACAATGCTCCATGGCCTATGCATTCAAAATGCTCCATGGCCCCTGTAATCATATTGCTCCATGATCCCCTTCATCACAATGCTCCATGACCCCTGTCATCACAATGCTCGAAGACCCTTGTCATCACAATGCTCCATGGTCCCTATAATCACAATGCTCCATGCGCTTGTCATCACAGTGCTCCAGAATTCTTGTCATCAAAATATTACATGGCCTGTGTCATCACAATGCTCCATGACCCCTGTCATCACAATGCTTGATGAACTTTGTCATCACAATGTTCCATGAACCGTTTCGTCATGAGGTTCCGGGACACTTGTCATCACAATGATCCATGACCCCTGTCATCTCAATGCTCTATGACCTTTGTATTCACAATGCTCCTTGGCCCCTGTAATTGCGGTGCTCCATGACCCCTGTCATCAAAATGCTCCCTGCTATATTTCATCACACTTCTAGATGACCACTCTCATCACAGTGCTCCAAGGCCCCTGTCATCAGAGTCCTCCATGATACCTTTCAACACAATTCTATATGACCACTGTCATTACAGTGCCCCATGACACCTGTCATCACAATTCACCATGGCACTTGTCATCACAATGCTCCATAAACCATGTCATCACAATATTCATGGACAATTGTCATCACAATGCTCCATGACAACTTACACCACAATGCTCCTTGACCTCTGTCATTTCATTGCTCCATGGCCTATGCATTCACAATGTGCCATGGCCCCTGTAATCACATCGCTCCATGATCCCTTTCATCACAATGCTCTATGACCACTCTCATCACAATACCCCATGACGCCTATCATCATAATGCTCCAAGGCCCCTCTCTTCACAATGCTCCATGGTCCCTGTCATCACAATGTTCCATGACACTTGTCATCACAGTGCTCCATGACCCCTGTCATCACAATATTCACTGCCCAAGTAATCACAATGCTCCTGGTCCCCTGTAATCACAATGCTCCATACTCTTGTCATCACAATGCTCCAGAACTCTTGTCATCATAATGCTCCATGCCCGTGTCCTCACAATGCTCCATGACCACTTTCATCACAATGCTCCTTGACCCCTGTCATCACAATCTTCCATGGCCTATGTATTCACAATGCTCCATGGCCCCTGTAATCACATTGCTCCATGATCCTTTTCATCACAACGTTCTATGACCACTGTCATCACAAGGCCACATGACACCTGTCATCACAATGCTCTATGGCCCCTGTCAGCACAATGTTCCATGACAGATATCATCATATTGACCCATGACCGCTGTCATCACAATGTTCCCTGCCCTTGTCATCTCAATGCTCCCTGGCCCCTGTAATCACAATGCTCCATACCCTTGTCATCGCAATGCTCCAGATCACTTCTCATCATAATGCTCCATGCCCGTGTCCTCACAATGCTCCATGGCCCCTGTCATCACAGTGCTCCATGATACCTTTCATCATAATGATAGATGAGCACTGTCATCACAGTGCTCCATGACACCTGTCATCAGAATTGGCCATGGCCCTTGTCATAACAATGCTCCAGGACACTTGTCTTCACAATGTTCCATGGCGCATTTCATCACAATGCTCCATGACCACTTTCATCAAATTGCTCCATGATGCCTGTCATCACAGTGCTCCATGGCCTTTGTCATCAAAATTCTACATGGCCCCTGTAATAACAGTGCTTCATGACAACTTTTATCACAATGCTCCATGACCACTCTCATCACAATGCCAGATAAGACCTTTCATGACAATGCTCCATGGCCCTTGTCATCACAATATTTTATGACTTCTGTCATCACAATGCTCCATGCCCCTGTCATCACAATGCCCCATCACCCCTGCTATTACAGTGCTCCATGACCCCTGTCATCACAATGCTCCAAAACCCTTGTCATCACAATATTCCATGATCCGTGTGATCACGATGATCCATGAACCATTTCCGTACAATGCTCCAGTACCCCTTTCATTAAAATGCTCCATGGCACTTGTCATCACAATGCTCCAGGAATCCTTCCAGCCCAATAATCCATGATCTGTTTCCTCACAAATCTCCAGGACCGCTTTCATCACAATGCTCCATTCCCTTGTCATCTCAATGTTTCATGGCCCCTGTAATCTCAATGATCCATGCCCTTGTCATCAAAATGCTCCAGAACTTTTGTCATCACTATGCTCCATGCCCATGTCATCACAATGCTGCATGACCCCTGTCTTCACAATGCTGCATGACCCCTGACATCCAATGCTCCATGCCCGTATCATCACAATGCTCCATTACCCATGTCATCGTAGTGATCCATGACCCCTTTCATCACAATGCTCCATGACACCTGTCATCACAATGCTCCGTGGTCTTCGTCATCACAATGCTCCATGACCACTGTCATCACCATGCCCCATGACCCCAGTCATCACAATGCTCCATAGCCCTTGTCGTCACAATGTTCCATGATCCCTGTCATCACAATGTTCCATGACTCTTGTCATCAAAATGCCTCATGATCCATTTAATCACAATGCTCCATGACCCCTTTCATCACATGCTCCATGATACTTGTCATTACACTGCCCCATGACCTTCTTCATAACAATGCTCCATGATACCAGTCATCACAATGCTCCATGACCATTGTCGTCACAATGCTCCATGCCCCTTTCAACACAATGCTCCATGACAACTGTCATCACAATGCTCCATGGCCTTTGTCATCACAATTATAGATGGCACCTGTAATCACAGTGCTCCATGACCCCTTTCATCACAATGCTCCATGACCACTGTCATCGCAATCCCCCATGACCCTGTCATCACATTGCTTCATGGCCCCCGTCATTACAATGCTCCATGACCACTGTCATCACAATGTTCCATGATCACTGTAATCACAATGACCCATGAGATCTTTCCTCAGAAGGCTCCAGTACGCCTGTCATCACAAGGCTCCAATGCCCGTCTCATCATAATGCTTCATTATCCCTGTCAGCACAACTTTAAATGACAATTGTCATCACAATGCTCCATGACACCTGTCATCACAATGTTGCCTGCCCATGTCATCAAAATGCTCCATGTCCCCTGTAATCACAGTGTGCTATTACACCTGTCATCACAAAGTTCCCTGCCCATGTCATCACAATGCTCCATTACCAATGTAATCAAAATGTTCGCCTGCCCTTGTCATCAAAATGCTCCATGACCCCTCTAATCACAATGCTCCATGAACCCCGTCATCACAATGTTCCATGACAGTTGTCATCACAATGCTCCATGACCCCTGTAATCACAATGCTCCATGCCCTTGTCATCACAATGCTCCAGAACTCTTGTCATCATAATGATGTATGCCCATTTCATCACAAAGTTCCATGATACTTGTCATCACAATGCTCCTTGGCCTTTGTCATCACAATGTTCCATGGCCCCTGTCATCACAGTGCTCCATGATACCTTTCATCACAATTCTATTTGACCACTGTCATCACAATGCCCCAAGACACATGTCATCACAATTCGCCATGGCCCTTGTCATCACAATGCTCCATGACCCGTGTCATCACAATGGTCCAGGACACTTGTCATCACAATGATCCATGACCACTTACATCACAATGCTCCTCGACTCCTGTCATCACAATGCTCCATAGCCTATGCATTCGCAATGCTACACGGTCCCTGTAATCACATTGCTCCATGATTCATTTCATCACAATGCTCTATGGCCACTGTCATCACAATGCCACATTATACCTGTCAGCACAATGTTCCATGACAGATGTCATCACTATCCTCCATGGACCCTGTAATCACAATGCTCCATTCCCTTGTCAACGCAATGCTCCAGAACTGTTGTCATCATAATGCTCCATGACCGTCTCATCACAATTCTCCATGACAGTTTTCATCAAAATGCTCCATGGCCTTTGTCATCACAACGCTCCATGGCCCCTGTTATCACAGAGATCCATGGTACCATTCATCACAATGCTTGATAACCTCTGTCATCACAATGCCCGATGACACCTGTCATCACAATTCGCCATGGCCCTTGTCATCACAATGCTCCATGATCCATGTCATCGCACTGTTTCTGGACACTAATCATCACAATGAACTATGACCACACTCATCACAAGGCTCCATGACCCCTGTCATCACAGTGCTCCATGGCCTATGCATTCAAAATGCTCCATGGCCCCTGTAATCATATTGTTCCATGATCCCCTTCATCACAATGCTCCATGACCCCTGTCATCACAATGCTCGAAGACCCTTGTCATCATAATGCTCCATGGTCCCTATAATCACAATGCTCCATGCGCTTGTCATCACAGTGCTCCAGAATTCTTGTCATCAAAATATTCCATGGCCTTTGTCATCACAATGCTCCATGACCCCTGTCATCACAATGCTTGATGAACTTTGTCATCACAATGTTCCATGAACCGTTTCGTCACGAGGTTCCGGGACCCTTGTCATCACAATGATCCATGACACCTGTCATCTCAATGCTCCATGACCTTTGTATTCACAATGTTCCATGGCCCCTGTAATTGCAGTGCTCCACGACCCCTGTCATCAAAATGCTCCCTGGTATAATTCATCACAATTCTAGATGACCACTCTCATCACAGTGCTCCAGGGCCCCTGTCATCAGAGTCCTCCATGATACCTTTCAACACAATTCTATATGACCACTGTCATCACAATGCCCCATGAAACCTGTCATCACAATTCGCCATGGCACTTGTCATCACAATGCTCCATAAACCATGTCATCACAATGTTCATGGACACTTGTCATCACAATGCTCCATGACAACTTACATCACAATGCTCCTTGACCCCTGTCATTTCATTGCTCCATGGCCTATGCATTCACAATGTGCCATGGCCCCTATAATCACATTGCTCCATGATCCCTTTCATCACAATGCTCTATGAGCACTCTCATCACAATACCCCATGACGCCTATCATCCTAATGCTCCAAGGCCCCTCTCATCACAATGCTCCATGTTCCCTGTCATCACAATGTTCCATGACTCTTGTCATCAAAATGCCTCATGATCCATTTAATCACAATGCTCCATGACTCCTTTCATCACATGCTCCATGATACTTGTCATTACACTGCCCCATGACCTTCTTCATAACAATGCTCCATGATACCAGTCATCACAATGCTCCATGACAACTGTCATCACAATGCTCCATGGCCTTTGTCATCACAATTATACATGGCCCCTGTAATCACAGTACTCCATTACCCCTTTCATCACAATGCTCCATGACCACTGTCATCACAATGCCCCATTGCCCCTGTCATTACAATACTCCATGACCACTGTCATCACAAAGTTCCATGATTGCTGTAATCACAATGACCCATGACACCTTTCTTCACAAGGCTCCAGTTCGCCTTTCATCACAATGCCCCATGCCCCTTGTCATCACAATGCTGAATGCAGTTGTCATCACAATGCACCATGGTCCCTGTAATCACAATTCTCCATGCCCTTGTCATCAAAATGCTCCAGAAGTCATGTCATCACAATGCTCCATTCCTTTGTCTTCACAATGCTCCATGACCACGGTCATCACAATGCTCCATGATCCGAGTAATCACAATGATCCATGACCCCTTTCCTCACAATGCTCCAATACCTCTTTCATCACAATGCTCATGTCACTTGTTATCACAATGCTCCATGCCTTATAATCACAATGCTCCATGGCACGTTTCCTCACAATGCTCCAGTACCCCATTCATCACAAGTCTGTATGCCACTTGTCATCAAAATTATACATGCTCTTATCATCACAATGGCCCTGGATCCATTTAATCACAGTGCTCCATGACCCCTTTCATAACAATGCTCCATGACACCTGTCATCACAATGATCCATGACCCGTTTCATCTCAATGCTGCATGGCACCTGTCATCAGAATGCTCCAGGGCCTTTGTCATCACAATGCTCCATGGCCCCTATTATCACAGTGCTCCATGTTACCTTTCATCACAATTCTAGATGACCACTGTCATCACAATGCCCCATGACACCTGTCATCACAATTCGCCATGGCCCTTGTCATCACAATGCTGCATGATCCATGTCATCACACTGTTCCTGGACACTTATCATCACAATGAACTATGACCACACCCATCAGAAGGCTCCATGACCCCTGTCATCACAATGCTCCATGGCCTATGCATTCAAAATGCTCCATGGCCCCTGTAATCATATTGCTCCATGATCCCCTTCATCACAATGCTCCATGACCCTTGTCATCACAATGCTCCATTGTCCCTATAATCACAATGCTCCATGCGCTTGTCATCACAGTGCTCCAGAATTCTTGTCATCAAAATATTACATGGCCTGTGTCATCACAATGCTCCATGACCCCTGTCATCACAATGCTTGATGAACTTTGTCATCACAATGTTCCATGAACCGTTTCGTCATGAGGTTCCGGGACACTTGTCATCACAATGATCCATGACCCCTGTCATCTCAATGCTCTATGACCTTTGTATTCACAATGCTCCTTGGCCCCTGTAATTGCGGTGCTCCATGACCCCTGTCATCAAAATGCTCCCTGCTATATTTCATCACACTTCTAGATGACCACTCTCATCACAGTGCTCCAAGGCCCCTGTCATCAGAGTCCTCCATGATACCTTTCAACACAATTCTATATGACCACTGTCATTACAGTGCCCCATGACACCTGTCATCACAATTCACCATGGCACTTGTCATCACAATGCTCCATAAACCATGTCATCACAATATTCATGGACAATTGTCATCACAATGCTCCATGACAACTTACACCACAATGCTCCTTGACCTCTGTCATTTCATTGCTCCATGGCCTATGCATTCACAATGTGCCATGGCCCCTGTAATCACATCGCTCCATGATCCCTTTCATCACAATGCTCTATGACCACTCTCATCACAATACCCCATGACGCCTATCATCATAAAGCTCCAAGGCCCCTCTCTTCACAATGCTCCATGGTCCCTGTCATCACAATGTTCCATGACACTTGTCATCACAGTGCTCCATGACCCCTGTCATCACAATATTCACTGCCCAAGTAATCACAATGCTCCTGGTCCCCTGTAATCACAATGCTCCATACTCTTGTCATCACAATGCTCCAGAACTCTTGTCATCATAATGCTCCATGCCCGTGTCCTCACAATGCTCCATGACCACTTTCATCACAATGCTCCTTGACCCCTGTCATCACAATCCTCCATGGCCTATGTATTCACAATGCTCCATGGCCCCTGTAATCACATTGCTCCATGATCCTTTTCATCACAACGTTCTATGACCACTGTCATCACAAGGCCACATGACACCTGTCATCACAATGCTCTATGGCCCCTGTCAGCACAATGTTCCATGACAGATATCATCATATTGACCCATGACCGCTGTCATCACAATGTTCCCTGCCCTTGTCATCTCAATGCTCCCTGGCCCCTGTAATCACAATGCTCCATACCCTTGTCATCGCAATGCTCCAGATCACTTCTCATCATAATGCTCCATGCCCGTGTCCTCACAATGCTCCATGGCCCCTGTCATCACAGTGCTCCATGATACCTTTCATCATAATGATAGATGAGCACTGTCATCACAGTGCTCCATGACACCTGTCATCAGAATTGGCCATGGCCCTTGTCATAACAATGCTCCAGGACACTTGTCTTCACAATGTTCCATGGCGCATTTCATCACAATGCTCCATGACCACTTTCATCAAATTGCTCCATGATGCCTGTCATCACAGTGCTCCATGGCCTTTGTCATCAAAATTCTACATGGCCCCTGTAATAACAGTGCTTCATGACAACTTTTATCACAATGCTCCATGACCACTCTCATCACAATGCCAGATAAGACCTTTCATGACAATGCTCCATGGCCCTTGTCATCACAATATTTTATGACTTCTGTCATCACAATGCTCCATGCCCCTGTCATCACAATGCCCCATCACCCCTGCTATTACAGTGCTCCATGACCCCTGTCATCACAATGCTCCAAAACCCTTGTCATCACAATATTCCATGATCCGTGTGATCACGATGATCCATGAACCATTTCCGTACAATGCTCCAGTACCCCTTTCATTAAAATGCTCCATGGCACTTGTCATCACAATGCTCCAGGAATCCTTCCAGCCCAATAATCCATGATCTGTTTCCTCACAAATCTCCAGGACCGCTTTCATCACAATGCTCCATTCCCTTGTCATCTCAATGTTTCATGGCCCCTGTAATCTCAATGATCCATGCCCTTGTCATCAAAATGCTCCAGAACTTTTGTCATCACTATGCTCCATGCCCATGTCATCACAATGCTGCATGACCCCTGTCTTCACAATGCTGCATGACCCCTGACATCCAATGCTCCATGCCCGTATCATCACAATGCTCCATTACCCATGTCATCGTAGTGATCCATGACCCCTTTCATCACAATGCTCCATGACACCTGTCATCACAATGCTCCGTGGTCTTCGTCATCACAATGCTCCATGACCACTGTCATCACCATGCCCCATGACCCCAGTCATCACAATGCTCCATAGCCCTTGTCGTCACAATGTTCCATGATCCCTGTCATCACAATGTTCCATGACTCTTGTCATCAAAATGCCTCATGATCCATTTAATCACAATGCTCCATGACCACTGTCATCACAATGCCCCATGACACCTGTCATCACAAAGTTCCCTGCCCATGTCATCACAATGCTCCATTACCAATGTAATCAAAATGTTCGCCTGCCCTTGTCATCAAAATGCTCCATGACCCCTCTAATCACAATGCTCCATGAACCCCGTCATCACAATATTCCATGACAGTTGTCATCACAATGCTCCATGACCCCTGTAATCACAATGCTCCATGCCCTTGTCATCACAATGCTCCAGAACTCTTGTCATCATAATGATGTATGCCCATTTCATCACAAAGTTCCATGATACTTGTCATCACAATGCTCCTTGGCCTTTGTCATCACAATGTTCCATGGCCCCTGTCATCACAGTGCTCCATGATACCTTTCATCACAATTCTATTTGACCACTGTCATCACAATGCCCCAAGACACATGTCATCACAATTCGCCATGGCCCTTGTCATCACAATGCTCCATGACCCGTGTCATCACAATGGTCCAGGACACTTGTCATCACAATGATCCATGACCACTTACATCACAATGCTCCTCGACTCCTGTCATCACAATGCTCCATAGCCTATGCATTCGCAATGCTACACGGTCCCTGTAATCACATTGCTCCATGATTCATTTCATCACAATGCTCTATGGCCACTGTCATCACAATGCCACATTATACCTGTCAGCACAATGTTCCATGACAGATGTCATCACTATCCTCCATGGACCCTGTAATCACAATGCTCCATTCCCTTGTCAACGCAATGCTCCAGAACTGTTGTCATCATAATGCTCCATGACCGTCTCATCACAATTCTCCATGACAGTTTTCATCAAAATGCTCCATGGCCTTTGTCATCACAACGCTCCATGGCCCCTGTTATCACAGAGATCCATGGTACCATTCATCACAATGCTTGATAACCTCTGTCATCACAATGCCCGATGACACCTGTCATCACAATTCGCCATGGCCCTTGTCATCACAATGCTCCATGATCCATGTCATCGCACTGTTTCTGGACACTAATCATCACAATGAACTATGACCACACTCATCACAAGGCTCCATGACCCCTGTCATCACAGTGCTCCATGGCCTATGCATTCAAAATGCTCCATGGCCCCTGTAATCATATTGTTCCATGATCCCCTTCATCACAATGCTCCATGACCCCTGTCATCACAATGCTCGAAGACCCTTGTCATCATAATGCTCCATGGTCCCTATAATCACAATGCTCCATGCGCTTGTCATCACAGTGCTCCAGAATTCTTGTCATCAAAATATTCCATGGCCTTTGTCATCACAATGCTCCATGACCCCTGTCATCACAATGCTTGATGAACTTTGTCATCACAATGTTCCATGAACCGTTTCGTCACGAGGTTCCGGGACCCTTGTCATCACAATGATCCATGACACCTGTCATCTCAATGCTCCATGACCTTTGTATTCACAATGTTCCATGGCCCCTGTAATTGCAGTGCTCCACGACCCCTGTCATCAAAATGCTCCCTGGTATAATTCATCACAATTCTAGATGACCACTCTCATCACAGTGCTCCAGGGCCCCTGTCATCAGAGTCCTCCATGATACCTTTCAACACATTTCTATATGACCACTGTCATCACAATGCCCCATGAAACCTGTCATCACAATTCGCCATGGCACTTGTCATCACAATGCTCCATAAACCATGTCATCACAATGTTCATGGACACTTGTCATCACAATGCTCCATGACAACTTACATCACAATGCTCCTTGACCCCTGTCATTTCATTGCTCCATGGCCTATGCATTCACAATGTGCCATGGCCCCTATAATCACATTGCTCCATGATCCCTTTCATCACAATGCTCTATGAGCACTCTCATCACAATACCCCATGACGCCTATCATCCTAATGCTCCAAGGCCCCTCTCATCACAATGCTCCATGTTCCCTGTCATCACAATGTTCCATGACTCTTGTCATCAAAATGCCTCATGATCCATTTAATCACAATGCTCCATGACTCCTTTCATCACATGCTCCATGATACTTGTCATTACACTGCCCCATGACCTTCTTCATAACAATGCTCCATGATACCAGTCATCACAATGCTCCATGACAACTGTCATCACAATGCTCCATGGCCTTTGTCATCACAATTATACATGGCCCCTGTAATCACAGTACTCCATTACCCCTTTCATCACAATGCTCCATGACCACTGTCATCACAATGCCCCATTGCCCCTGTCATTACAATACTCCATGACCACTGTCATCACAAAGTTCCATGATTGCTGTAATCACAATGACCCATGACACCTTTCTTCACAAGGCTCCAGTTCGCCTTTCATCACAATGCCCCATGCCCCTTGTCATCACAATGCTGAATGCAGTTGTCATCACAATGCACCATGGTCCCTGTAATCACAATTCTCCATGCCCTTGTCATCAAAATGCTCCAGAAGTCATGTCATCACAATGCTCCATTCCTTTGTCTTCACAATGCTCCATGACCACGGTCATCACAATGCTCCATGATCCGAGTAATCACAATGATCCATGACCCCTTTCCTCACAATGCTCCAATACCTCTTTCATCACAATGCTCATGTCACTTGTTATCACAATGCTCCATGCCTTATAATCACAATGCTCCATGGCACGTTTCCTCACAATGCTCCAGTACCCCATTCATCACAAGTCTGTATGCCACTTGTCATCAAAATTATACATGCTCTTATCATCACAATGGCCCTGGATCCATTTAATCACAGTGCTCCATGACCCCTTTCATAACAATGCTCCATGACACCTGTCATCACAATGATCCATGACCCGTTTCATCTCAATGCTGCATGGCACCTGTCATCAGAATGCTCCAGGGCCTTTGTCATCACAATGCTCCATGGCCCCTATTATCACAGTGCTCCATGTTACCTTTCATCACAATTCTAGATGACCACTGTCATCACAATGCCCCATGACACCTGTCATCACAATTCGCCATGGCCCTTGTCATCACAATGCTGCATGATCCATGTCATCACACTGTTCCTGGACACTTATCATCACAATGAACTATGACCACACCCATCAGAAGGCTCCATGACCCCTGTCATCACAATGCTCCATGGCCTATGCATTCAAAATGCTCCATGGCCCCTGTAATCATATTGCTCCATGATCCCCTTCATCACAATGCTCCATGACCCTTGTCATCACAATGCTCCATTGTCCCTATAATCACAATGCTCCATGCGCTTGTCATCACAGTGCTCCAGAATTCTTGTCATCAAAATATTACATGGCCTGTGTCATCACAATGCTCCATGACCCCTGTCATCACAATGCTTGATGAACTTTGTCATCACAATGTTCCATGAACCGTTTCGTCATGAGGTTCCGGGACACTTGTCATCACAATGATCCATGACCCCTGTCATCTCAATGCTCTATGACCTTTGTATTCACAATGCTCCTTGGCCCCTGTAATTGCGGTGCTCCATGACCCCTGTCATCAAAATGCTCCCTGCTATATTTCATCACACTTCTAGATGACCACTCTCATCACAGTGCTCCAAGGCCCCTGTCATCAGAGTCCTCCATGATACCTTTCAACACAATTCTATATGACCACTGTCATTACAGTGCCCCATGACACCTGTCATCACAATTCACCATGGCACTTGTCATCACAATGCTCCATAAACCATGTCATCACAATATTCATGGACAATTGTCATCACAATGCTCCATGACAACTTACACCACAATGCTCCTTGACCTCTGTCATTTCATTGCTCCATGGCCTATGCATTCACAATGTGCCATGGCCCCTGTAATCACATCGCTCCATGATCCCTTTCATCACAATGCTCTATGACCACTCTCATCACAATACCCCATGACGCCTATCATCATAAAGCTCCAAGGCCCCTCTCTTCACAATGCTCCATGGTCCCTGTCATCACAATGTTCCATGACACTTGTCATCACAGTGCTCCATGACCCCTGTCATCACAATATTCACTGCCCAAGTAATCACAATGCTCCTGGTCCCCTGTAATCACAATGCTCCATACTCTTGTCATCACAATGCTCCAGAACTCTTGTCATCATAATGCTCCATGCCCGTGTCCTCACAATGCTCCATGACCACTTTCATCACAATGCTCCTTGACCCCTGTCATCACAATCCTCCATGGCCTATGTATTCACAATGCTCCATGGCCCCTGTAATCACATTGCTCCATGATCCTTTTCATCACAACGTTCTATGACCACTGTCATCACAAGGCCACATGACACCTGTCATCACAATGCTCTATGGCCCCTGTCAGCACAATGTTCCATGACAGATATCATCATATTGACCCATGACCGCTGTCATCACAATGTTCCCTGCCCTTGTCATCTCAATGCTCCCTGGCCCCTGTAATCACAATGCTCCATACCCTTGTCATCGCAATGCTCCAGATCACTTCTCATCATAATGCTCCATGCCCGTGTCCTCACAATGCTCCATGGCCCCTGTCATCACAGTGCTCCATGATACCTTTCATCATAATGATAGATGAGCACTGTCATCACAGTGCTCCATGACACCTGTCATCAGAATTGGCCATGGCCCTTGTCATAACAATGCTCCAGGACACTTGTCTTCACAATGTTCCATGGCGCATTTCATCACAATGCTCCATGACCACTTTCATCAAATTGCTCCATGATGCCTGTCATCACAGTGCTCCATGGCCTTTGTCATCAAAATTCTACATGGCCCCTGTAATAACAGTGCTTCATGACAACTTTTATCACAATGCTCCATGACCACTCTCATCACAATGCCAGATAAGACCTTTCATGACAATGCTCCATGGCCCTTGTCATCACAATATTTTATGACTTCTGTCATCACAATGCTCCATGCCCCTGTCATCACAATGCCCCATCACCCCTGCTATTACAGTGCTCCATGACCCCTGTCATCACAATGCTCCAAAACCCTTGTCATCACAATATTCCATGATCCGTGTGATCACGATGATCCATGAACCATTTCCGTACAATGCTCCAGTACCCCTTTCATTAAAATGCTCCATGGCACTTGTCATCACAATGCTCCAGGAATCCTTCCAGCCCAATAATCCATGATCTGTTTCCTCACAAATCTCCAGGACCGCTTTCATCACAATGCTCCATTCCCTTGTCATCTCAATGTTTCATGGCCCCTGTAATCTCAATGATCCATGCCCTTGTCATCAAAATGCTCCAGAACTTTTGTCATCACTATGCTCCATGCCCATGTCATCACAATGCTGCATGACCCCTGTCTTCACAATGCTGCATGACCCCTGACATCCAATGCTCCATGCCCGTATCATCACAATGCTCCATTACCCATGTCATCGTAGTGATCCATGACCCCTTTCATCACAATGCTCCATGACACCTGTCATCACAATGCTCCGTGGTCTTCGTCATCACAATGCTCCATGACCACTGTCATCACCATGCCCCATGACCCCAGTCATCACAATGCTCCATAGCCCTTGTCGTCACAATGCTCCATGATCCCTGTCATCACAATGTTCCATGACTCTTGTCATCAAAATGCCTCATGATCCATTTAATCACAATGCTCCATGACCCCTTTCATCACATGCTCCATGATACTTGTCATTACACTGCCCCATGACCTTCTTCATAACAATGCTCCATGATACCAGTCATCACAATGCTCCATGACCATTGTCGTCACAATGCTCCATGCCCCTTTCAACACAATGCTCCATGACAACTGTCATCACAATGCTCCATGGCCTTTGTCATCACAATTATAGATGGCACCTGTAATCACAGTGCTCCATGACCCCTTTCATCACAATGCTCCATGACCACTGTCATCGCAATCCCCCATGACCCTGTCATCACATTGCTTCATGGCCCCCGTCATTACAATGCTCCATGACCACTGTCATCACAATGTTCCATGATCACTGTAATCACAATGACCCATGAGATCTTTCCTCAGAAGGCTCCAGTACGCCTGTCATCACAAGGCTCCAATGCCCGTCTCATCATAATGCTTCATTATCCCTGTCAGCACAACTTTAAATGACAATTGTCATCACAATGCTCCATGACACCTGTCATCACAATGTTGCCTGCCCATGTCATCAAAATGCTCCATGTCCCCTGTAATCACAGTGTGCTATTACACCTGTCATCACAAAGTTCCCTGCCCATGTCATCACAATGCTCCATTACCAATGTAATCAAAATGTTCGCCTGCCCTTGTCATCAAAATGCTCCATGACCCCTCTAATCACAATGCTCCATGAACCCCGTCATCACAATGTTCCATGACAGTTGTCATCACAATGCTCCATGACCCCTGTAATCACAATGCTCCATGCCCTTGTCATCACAATGCTCCAGAACTCTTGTCATCATAATGATGTATGCCCATTTCATCACAAAGTTCCATGATACTTGTCATCACAATGCTCCTTGGCCTTTGTCATCACAATGTTCCATGGCCCCTGTCATCACAGTGCTCCATGATACCTTTCATCACAATTCTATTTGACCACTGTCATCACAATGCCCCAAGACACATGTCATCACAATTCGCCATGGCCCTTGTCATCACAATGCTCCATGACCCGTGTCATCACAATGGTCCAGGACACTTGTCATCACAATGATCCATGACCACTTACATCACAATGCTCCTCGACTCCTGTCATCACAATGCTCCATAGCCTATGCATTCGCAATGCTACACGGTCCCTGTAATCACATTGCTCCATGATTCATTTCATCACAATGCTCTATGGCCACTGTCATCACAATGCCACATTATACCTGTCAGCACAATGTTCCATGACAGATGTCATCACTATCCTCCATGGACCCTGTAATCACAATGCTCCATTCCCTTGTCAACGCAATGCTCCAGAACTGTTGTCATCATAATGCTCCATGACCGTCTCATCACAATTCTCCATGACAGTTTTCATCAAAATGCTCCATGGTCTTTATCATCACAACGCTCCATGGCCCCTGTTATCACAGAGATCCATGGTACCATTCATCACAATGCTTGATAACCTCTGTCATCACAATGCCCGATGACACCTGTCATCACAATTCGCCATGGCCCTTGTCATCACAATGCTCCATGATCCATGTCATCGCACTGTTTCTGGACACTAATCATCACAATGAACTATGACCACACTCATCACAAGGCTCCATGACCCCTGTCATCACAGTGCTCCATGGCCTATGCATTCAAAATGCTCCATGGCCCCTGTAATCATATTGTTCCATGATCCCCTTCATCACAATGCTCCATGACCCCTGTCATCACAATGCTGGAAGACCCTTGTCATCATAATGCTCCATGGTCCCTATAATCACAATGCTCCATGCGCTTGTCATCACAGTGCTCCAGAATTCTTGTCATCAAAATATTCCATGGCCTTTGTCATCACAATGCTCCATGACCCCTGTCATCACAATGCTTGATGAACTTTGTCATCACAATGTTCCATGAACCGTTTCGTCACGAGGTTCCGGGACCCTTGTCATCACAATGATCCATGACACCTGTCATCTCAATGCTCCATGACCTTTGTATTCACAATGTTCCATGGCCCCTGTAATTGCAGTGCTCCACGACCCCTGTCATCAAAATGCTCCCTGGTATAATTCATCACAATTCTAGATGACCACTCTCATCACAGTGCTCCAGGGCCCCTGTCATCAGAGTCCTCCATGATACCTTTCAACACAATTCTATATGACCACTGTCATCACAATGCCCCATGAAACCTGTCATCACAATTCGCCATGGCACTTGTCATCACAATGCTCCATAAACCATGTCATCACAATGTTCATGGACACTTGTCATCACAATGCTCCATGACAACTTACATCACAATGCTCCTTGACCCCTGTCATTTCATTGCTCCATGGCCTATGCATTCACAATGTGCCATGGCCCCTATAATCACATTGCTCCATGATCCCTTTCATCACAATGCTCTATGAGCACTCTCATCACAATACCCCATGACGCCTATCATCATAATGCTCCAAGGCCCCTCTCATCACAATGCTCCATGTTCCCTGTCATCACAATGTTCCATGACTCTTGTCATCAAAATGCCTCATGATCCATTTAATCACAATGCTCCATGACTCCTTTCATCACATGCTCCATGATACTTGTCATTACACTGCCCCATGACCTTCTTCATAACAATGCTCCATGATACCAGTCATCACAATGCTCCATGACAACTGTCATCACAATGCTCCATGGCCTTTGTCATCACAATTATACATGGCCCCTGTAATCACAGTACTCCATTACCCCTTTCATCACAATGCTCCATGACCACTGTCATCACAATGCCCCATTGCCCCTGTCATTACAATACTCCATGACCACTGTCATCACAAAGTTCCATGATTGCTGTAATCACAATGACCCATGACACCTTTCTTCACAAGGCTCCAGTTCGCCTTTCATCACAATGCCCCATGCCCCTTGTCATCACAATGCTGAATGCAGTTGTCATCACAATGCACCATGGTCCCTGTAATCACAATTCTCCATGCCCTTGTCATCAAAATGCTCCAGAAGTCATGTCATCACAATGCTCCATTCCTTTGTCTTCACAATGCTCCATGACCACGGTCATCACAATGCTCCATGATCCGAGTAATCACAATGATCCATGACCCCTTTCCTCACAATGCTCCAATACCTCTTTCATCACAATGCTCATGTCACTTGTTATCACAATGCTCCATGCCTTATAATCACAATGCTCCATGGCACGTTTCCTCACAATGCTCCAGTACCCCATTCATCACAAGTCTGTATGCCACTTGTCATCAAAATTATACATGCTCTTATCATCACAATGGCCCTGGATCCATTTAATCACAGTGCTCCATGACCCCTTTCATAACAATGCTCCATGACACCTGTCATCACAATGATCCATGACCCGTTTCATCTCAATGCTGCATGGCACCTGTCATCAGAATGCTCCAGGGCCTTTGTCATCACAATGCTCCATGGCCCCTATTATCACAGTGCTCCATGTTACCTTTCATCACAATTCTAGATGACCACTGTCATCACAATGCCCCATGACACCTGTCATCACAATTCGCCATGGCCCTTGTCATCACAATGCTGCATGATCCATGTCATCACACTGTTCCTGGACACTTATCATCACAATGAACTATGACCACACCCATCAGAAGGCTCCATGACCCCTGTCATCACAATGCTCCATGGCCTATGCATTCAAAATGCTCCATGGCCCCTGTAATCATATTGCTCCATGATCCCCTTCATCACAATGCTCCATGACCCTTGTCATCACAATGCTCCATGGTCCCTATAATCACAATGCTCCATGCGCTTGTCATCACAGTGCTCCAGAATTCTTGTCATCAAAATATTACATGGCCTGTGTCATCACAATGCTCCATGACCCCTGTCATCACAATGCTTGATGAACTTTGTCATCACAATGTTCCATGAACCGTTTCGTCATGAGGTTCCGGGACACTTGTCATCACAATGATCCATGACCCCTGTCATCTCAATGCTCTATGACCTTTGTATTCACAATGCTCCTTGGCCCCTGTAATTGCGGTGCTCCATGACCCCTGTCATCAAAATGCTCCCTGCTATATTTCATCACACTTCTAGATGACCACTCTCATCACAGTGCTCCAAGGCCCCTGTCATCAGAGTCCTCCATGATACCTTTCAACACAATTCTATATGACCACTGTCATTACAGTGCCCCATGACATCTGTCATCACAATTCGCCATGGAACTTGTCATCACAATGCTCCATAAACCATGTCATCACAATATTCATGGACAATTGTCATCACAATGCTCCATGACAACTTACACCACAATGCTCCTTGACCTCTGTCATTTCATTGCTCCATGGCCTATGCATTCACAATGTGCCATGGCCCTTGTAATCACATCGCTCCATGATCCCTTTCATCACAATGCTCTATGACCACTCTCATCACAATACCCCATGACGCCTATCATCATAATGCTCCAAGGCCCCTCTCTTCACAATGCTCCATGGTCCCTGTCATCACAATGTTCCATGACACTTGTCATCACAGTGCTCCATGACCCCTGTCATCACAATATTCACTGCCCATGTAATCACAATGCTCCTGGTCCCCTGTAATCACAATGCTCCATACTCTTGTCATCACAATGCTCCAGAACTCTTGTCATCATAATGCTCCATGCCCGTGTCCTCACAATGCTCCATGACCACTTTCATCACAATGCTCCTTGACCCCTGTCATCACAATCCTCCATGGCCTATGTATTCACAATGCTCCATGGCCCCTGTAATCACATTGCTCCATGATCCTTTTCATCACAACGTTCTATGACCACTGTCATCACAAGGCCACATGACACCTGTCATCACAATGCTCTATGGCCCCTGTCAGCACAATGTTCCATGACAGATATCATCATATTGACCCATGACCGCTGTCATCACAATGTTCCCTGCCCTTGTCATCTCAATGCTCCCTGGCCCCTGTAATCACAATGCTCCATACCCTTGTCATCGCAATGCTCCAGATCACTTCTCATCATAATGCTCCATGCCCGTGTCCTCACAATGCTCCATGGCCCCTGTCATCACAGTGCTCCATGATACCTTTCATCATAATGATAGATGAGCACTGTCATCACAGTGCTCCATGACACCTGTCAACAGAATTGGCCATGGCCCTTGTCATAACAATGCTCCAGGACACTTGTCTTCACAATGTTCCATGGCGCATTTCATCACAATGCTCCATGACCACTTTCATCAAATTGCTCCATGATGCCTGTCATCACAGTGCTCCATGGCCTTTGTCATCAAAATTCTACATGGCCCCTGTAATAACAGTGCTTCATGACAACTTTTATCACAATGCTCCATGACCACTCTCATCACAATGCCAGATAAGACCTTTCATGACAATGCTCCATGGCCCTTGTCATCACAATATTTTATGACTTCTGTCATCACAATGCTCCATGCCCCTGTCATCACAATGCCCCATCACCCCTGCTATTACAGTGCTCCATGACCCCTGTCATCACAATGCTCCAAAACCCTTGTCATCACAATATTCCATGATCCGTGTGATCACGATGATCCATGAACCATTTCCGTACAATGCTCCAGTACCCCTTTCATTAAAATGCTCCATGGCACTTGTCATCACAATGCTCCAGGAATCCTTCCAGCCCAATAATCCATGACCTGTTTCCTCACAAATCTCCAGGACCGCTTTCATCACAATGCTCCATTCCCTTGTCATCTCAATGTTTCATGGCCCCTGTAATCTCAATGATCCATGCCCTTGTCATCAAAATGCTCCAGAACTCTTGTCATCATAATGATGTATGCCCATTTCATCACAAAGTTCCATGATACTTGTCATCACAATGCTCCTTGGCCTTTGTCATCACAATGTTCCATGGCCCCTGTCATCACAGTGCTCCATGATACCTTTCATCACAATTCTATTTGACCACTGTCATCACAATGCCCCAAGACACATGTCATCACAATTCGCCATGGCCCTTGTCATCACAATGCTCCATGACCCGTGTCATCACAATGGTCCAGGACACTTGTCATCACAATGATCCATGACCACTTACATCACAATGCTCCTCGACTCCTGTCATCACAATGCTCCATAGCCTATGCATTCGCAATGCTACACGGTCCCTGTAATCACATTGCTCCATGATTCATTTCATCACAATGCTCTATGGCCACTGTCATCACAATGCCACATTATACCTGTCAGCACAATGTTCCATGACAGATGTCATCACTATCCTCCATGGACCCTGTAATCACAATGCTCCATTCCCTTGTCAACGCAATGCTCCAGAACTGTTGTCATCATAATGCTCCATGACCGTCTCATCACAATTCTCCATGACAGTTTTCATCAAAATGCTCCATGGCCTTTATCATCACAACGCTCCATGGCCCCTGTTATCACAGAGATCCATGGTACCATTCATCACAATGCTTGATAACCTCTGTCATCACAATGCCCGATGACACCTGTCATCACAATTCGCCATGGCCCTTGTCATCACAATGCTCCATGATCCATGTCATCGCACTGTTTCTGGACACTAATCATCACAATGAACTATGACCACACTCATCACAAGGCTCCATGACCCCTGTCATCACAGTGCTCCATGGCCTATGCATTCAAAATGCTCCATGGCCCCTGTAATCATATTGTTCCATGATCCCCTTCATCACAATGCTCCATGACCCCTGTCATCACAATGCTCGAAGACCCTTGTCATCATAATGCTCCATGGTCCCTATAATCACAATGCTCCATGCGCTTGTCATCACAGTGCTCCAGAATTCTTGTCATCAAAATATTCCATGGCCTTTGTCATCACAATGCTCCATGACCCCTGTCATCACAATGCTTGATGAACTTTGTCATCACAATGTTCCATGAACCGTTTCGTCACGAGGTTCCGGGACCCTTGTCATCACAATGATCCATGACACCTGTCATCTCAATGCTCCATGACCTTTGTATTCACAATGTTCCATGGCCCCTGTAATTGCAGTGCTCCACGACCCCTGTCATCAAAATGCTCCCTGGTATAATTCATCACAATTCTAGATGACCACTCTCATCACAGTGCTCCAGGGCCCCTGTCATCAGAGTCCTCCATGATACCTTTCAACACAATTCTATATGACCACTGTCATCACAATGCCCCATGAAACCTGTCATCACAATTCGCCATGGCACTTGTCATCACAATGCTCCATAAACCATGTCATCACAATGTTCATGGACACTTGTCATCACAATGCTCCATGACAACTTACATCACAATGCTCCTTGACCCCTGTCATTTCATTGCTCCATGGCCTATGCATTCACAATGTGCCATGGCCCCTATAATCACATTGCTCCATGATCCCTTTCATCACAATGCTCTATGAGCACTCTCATCACAATACCCCATGACGCCTATCATCCTAATGCTCCAAGGCCCCTCTCATCACAATGCTCCATGTTCCCTGTCATCACAATGTTCCATGACTCTTGTCATCAAAATGCCTCATGATCCATTTAATCACAATGCTCCATGACTCCTTTCATCACATGCTCCATGATACTTGTCATTACACTGCCCCATGACCTTCTTCATAACAATGCTCCATGATACCAGTCATCACAATGCTCCATGACAACTGTCATCACAATGCTCCATGGCCTTTGTCATCACAATTATACATGGCCCCTGTAATCACAGTACTCCATTACCCCTTTCATCACAATGCTCCATGACCACTGTCATCACAATGCCCCATTGCCCCTGTCATTACAATACTCCATGACCACTGTCATCACAAAGTTCCATGATTGCTGTAATCACAATGACCCATGACACCTTTCTTCACAAGGCTCCAGTTCGCCTTTCATCACAATGCCCCATGCCCCTTGTCATCACAATGCTGAATGCAGTTGTCATCACAATGCACCATGGTCCCTGTAATCACAATTCTCCATGCCCTTGTCATCAAAATGCTCCAGAAGTCATGTCATCACAATGCTCCATTCCTTTGTCTTCACAATGCTCCATGACCACGGTCATCACAATGCTCCATGATCCGAGTAATCACAATGATCCATGACCCCTTTCCTCACAATGCTCCAATACCTCTTTCATCACAATGCTCATGTCACTTGTTATCACAATGCTCCATGCCTTATAATCACAATGCTCCATGGCACGTTTCCTCACAATGCTCCAGTACCCCATTCATCACAAGTCTGTATGCCACTTGTCATCAAAATTATACATGCTCTTATCATCACAATGGCCCTGGATCCATTTAATCACAGTGCTCCATGACCCCTTTCATAACAATGCTCCATGACACCTGTCATCACAATGATCCATGACCCGTTTCATCTCAATGCTGCATGGCACCTGTCATCAGAATGCTCCAGGGCCTTTGTCATCACAATGCTCCATGGCCCCTATTATCACAGTGCTCCATGTTACCTTTCATCACAATTCTAGATGACCACTGTCATCACAATGCCCCATGACACCTGTCATCACAATTCGCCATGGCCCTTGTCATCACAATGCTGCATGATCCATGTCATCACACTGTTCCTGGACACTTATCATCACAATGAACTATGACCACACCCATCAGAAGGCTCCATGACCCCTGTCATCACAATGCTCCATGGCCTATGCATTCAAAATGCTCCATGGCCCCTGTAATCATATTGCTCCATGATCCCCTTCATCACAATGCTCCATGACCCTTGTCATCACAATGCTCCATGGTCCCTATAATCACAATGCTCCATGCGCTTGTCATCACAGTGCTCCAGAATTCTTGTCATCAAAATATTACATGGCCTGTGTCATCACAATGCTCCATGACCCCTGTCATCACAATGCTTGATGAACTTTGTCATCACAATGTTCCATGAACCGTTTCGTCATGAGGTTCCGGGACACTTGTCATCACAATGATCCATGACCCCTGTCATCTCAATGCTCTATGACCTTTGTATTCACAATGCTCCTTGGCCCCTGTAATTGCGGTGCTCCATGACCCCTGTCATCAAAATGCTCCCTGCTATATTTCATCACACTTCTAGATGACCACTCTCATCACAGTGCTCCAAGGCCCCTGTCATCAGAGTCCTCCATGATACCTTTCAACACAATTCTATATGACCACTGTCATTACAGTGCCCCATGACATCTGTCATCACAATTCGCCATGGAACTTGTCATCACAATGCTCCATAAACCATGTCATCACAATATTCATGGACAATTGTCATCACAATGCTCCATGACAACTTACACCACAATGCTCCTTGACCTCTGTCATTTCATTGCTCCATGGCCTATGCATTCACAATGTGCCATGGCCCTTGTAATCACATCGCTCCATGATCCCTTTCATCACAATGCTCTATGACCACTCTCATCACAATACCCCATGACGCCTATCATCATAATGCTCCAAGGCCCCTCTCTTCACAATGCTCCATGGTCCCTGTCATCACAATGTTCCATGACACTTGTCATCACAGTGCTCCATGACCCCTGTCATCACAATATTCACTGCCCATGTAATCACAATGCTCCTGGTCCCCTGTAATCACAATGCTCCATACTCTTGTCATCACAATGCTCCAGAACTCTTGTCATCATAATGCTCCATGCCCGTGTCCTCACAATGCTCCATGACCACTTTCATCACAATGCTCCTTGACCCCTGTCATCACAATCCTCCATGGCCTATGTATTCACAATGCTCCATGGCCCCTGTAATCACATTGCTCCATGATCCTTTTCATCACAACGTTCTATGACCACTGTCATCACAAGGCCACATGACACCTGTCATCACAATGCTCTATGGCCCCTGTCAGCACAATGTTCCATGACAGATATCATCATATTGACCCATGACCGCTGTCATCACAATGTTCCCTGCCCTTGTCATCTCAATGCTCCCTGGCCCCTGTAATCACAATGCTCCATACCCTTGTCATCGCAATGCTCCAGATCACTTCTCATCATAATGCTCCATGCCCGTGTCCTCACAATGCTCCATGGCCCCTGTCATCACAGTGCTCCATGATACCTTTCATCATAATGATAGATGAGCACTGTCATCACAGTGCTCCATGACACCTGTCAACAGAATTGGCCATGGCCCTTGTCATAACAATGCTCCAGGACACTTGTCTTCACAATGTTCCATGGCGCATTTCATCACAATGCTCCATGACCACTTTCATCAAATTGCTCCATGATGCCTGTCATCACAGTGCTCCATGGCCTTTGTCATCAAAATTCTACATGGCCCCTGTAATAACAGTGCTTCATGACAACTTTTATCACAATGCTCCATGACCACTCTCATCACAATGCCAGATAAGACCTTTCATGACAATGCTCCATGGCCCTTGTCATCACAATATTTTATGACTTCTGTCATCACAATGCTCCATGCCCCTGTCATCACAATGTCCCATCACCCCTGCTATTACAGTGCTCCATGACCCCTGTCATCACAATGCTCCAAAACCCTTGTCATCACAATATTCCATGATCCGTGTGATCACGATGATCCATGAACCATTTCCGTACAATGCTCCAGTACCCCTTTCATTAAAATGCTCCATGGCACTTGTCATCACAATGCTCCAGGAATCCTTCCAGCCCAATAATCCATGACCTGTTTCCTCACAAATCTCCAGGACCGCTTTCATCACAATGCTCCATTCCCTTGTCATCTCAATGTTTCATGGCCCCTGTAATCTCAATGATCCATGCCCTTGTCATCAAAATGCTCCAGAACTCTTGTCATCATAATGATGTATGCCCATTTCATCACAAAGTTCCATGATACTTGTCATCACAATGCTCCTTGGCCTTTGTCATCACAATGTTCCATGGCCCCTGTCATCACAGTGCTCCATGATACCTTTCATCACAATTCTATTTGACCACTGTCATCACAATGCCCCAAGACACATGTCATCACAATTCGCCATGGCCCTTGTCATCACAATTCTCCATGACCCGTGTCATCACAATGGTCCAGGACACTTGTCATCACAATGATCCATGACCACTTACATCACAATGCTCCTCGACTCCTGTCATCACAATGCTCCATAGCCTATGCATTCGCAATGCTACACGGTCCCTGTAATCACATTGCTCCATGATTCATTTCATCACAATGCTCTATGGCCACTGTCATCACAATGCCACATTATACCTGTCAGCACAATGTTCCATGACAGATGTCATCACTATCCTCCATGGACCCTGTAATCACAATGCTCCATTCCCTTGTCAACGCAATGCTCCAGAACTGTTGTCATCATAATGCTCCATGACCGTCTCATCACAATTCTCCATGACAGTTTTCATCAAAATGCTCCATGGCCTTTATCATCACAACGCTCCATGGCCCCTGTTATCACAGAGATCCATGGTACCATTCATCACAATGCTTGATAACCTCTGTCATCACAATGCCCGATGACACCTGTCATCACAATTCGCCATGGCCCTTGTCATCACAATGCTCCATGATCCATGTCATCGCACTGTTTCTGGACACTAATCATCACAATGAACTATGACCACACTCATCACAAGGCTCCATGACCCCTGTCATCACAGTGCTCCATGGCCTATGCATTCAAAATGCTCCATGGCCCCTGTAATCATATTGTTCCATGATCCCCTTCATCACAATGCTCCATGACCCCTGTCATCACAATGCTCGAAGACCCTTGTCATCATAATGCTCCATGGTCCCTATAATCACAATGCTCCATGCGCTTGTCATCACAGTGCTCCAGAATTCTTGTCATCAAAATATTCCATGGCCTTTGTCATCACAATGCTCCATGACCCCTGTCATCACAATGCTTGATGAACTTTGTCATCACAATGTTCCATGAACCGTTTCGTCACGAGGTTCCGGGACCCTTGTCATCACAATGATCCATGACACCTGTCATCTCAATGCTCCATGACCTTTGTATTCACAATGTTCCATGGCCCCTGTAATTGCAGTGCTCCACGACCCCTGTCATCAAAATGCTCCCTGGTATAATTCATCACAATTCTAGATGACCACTCTCATCACAGTGCTCCAGGGCCCCTGTCATCAGAGTCCTCCATGATACCTTTCAACACAATTCTATATGACCACTGTCATCACAATGCCCCATGAAACCTGTCATCACAATTCGCCATGGCACTTGTCATCACAATGCTCCATAAACCATGTCATCACAATGTTCATGGACACTTGTCATCACAATGCTCCATGACAACTTACATCACAATGCTCCTTGACCCCTGTCATTTCATTGCTCCATGGCCTATGCATTCACAATGTGCCATGGCCCCTATAATCACATTGCTCCATGATCCCTTTCATCACAATGCTCTATGAGCACTCTCATCACAATACCCCATGACGCCTATCATCCTAATGCTCCAAGGCCCCTCTCATCACAATGCTCCATGTTCCCTGTCATCACAATGTTCCATGACTCTTGTCATCAAAATGCCTCATGATCCATTTAATCACAATGCTCCATGACTCCTTTCATCACATGCTCCATGATACTTGTCATTACACTGCCCCATGACCTTCTTCATAACAATGCTCCATGATACCAGTCATCACAATGCTCCATGACAACTGTCATCACAATGCTCCATGGCCTTTGTCATCACAATTATACATGGCCCCTGTAATCACAGTACTCCATTACCCCTTTCATCACAATGCTCCATGACCACTGTCATCACAATGCCCCATTGCCCCTGTCATTACAATACTCCATGACCACTGTCATCACAAAGTTCCATGATTGCTGTAATCACAATGACCCATGACACCTTTCTTCACAAGGCTCCAGTTCGCCTTTCATCACAATGCCCCATGCCCCTTGTCATCACAATGCTGAATGCAGTTGTCATCACAATGCACCATGGTCCCTGTAATCACAATTCTCCATGCCCTTGTCATCAAAATGCTCCAGAAGTCATGTCATCACAATGCTCCATTCCTTTGTCTTCACAATGCTCCATGACCACGGTCATCACAATGCTCCATGATCCGAGTAATCACAATGATCCATGACCCCTTTCCTCACAATGCTCCAATACCTCTTTCATCACAATGCTCATGTCACTTGTTATCACAATGCTCCATGCCTTATAATCACAATGCTCCATGGCACGTTTCCTCACAATGCTCCAGTACCCCATTCATCACAAGTCTGTATGCCACTTGTCATCAAAATTATACATGCTCTTATCATCACAATGGCCCTGGATCCATTTAATCACAGTGCTCCATGACCCCTTTCATAACAATGCTCCATGACACCTGTCATCACAATGATCCATGACCCGTTTCATCTCAATGCTGCATGGCACCTGTCATCAGAATGCTCCAGGGCCTTTGTCATCACAATGCTCCATGGCCCCTATTATCACAGTGCTCCATGTTACCTTTCATCACAATTCTAGATGACCACTGTCATCACAATGCCCCATGACACCTGTCATCACAATTCGCCATGGCCCTTGTCATCACAATGCTGCATGATCCATGTCATCACACTGTTCCTGGACACTTATCATCACAATGAACTATGACCACACCCATCAGAAGGCTCCATGACCCCTGTCATCACAATGCTCCATGGCCTATGCATTCAAAATGCTCCATGGCCCCTGTAATCATATTGCTCCATGATCCCCTTCATCACAATGCTCCATGACCCTTGTCATCACAATGCTCCATGGTCCCTATAATCACAATGCTCCATGCGCTTGTCATCACAGTGCTCCAGAATTCTTGTCATCAAAATATTACATGGCCTGTGTCATCACAATGCTCCATGACCCCTGTCATCACAATGCTTGATGAACTTTGTCATCACAATGTTCCATGAACCGTTTCGTCATGAGGTTCCGGGACACTTGTCATCACAATGATCCATGACCCCTGTCATCTCAATGCTCTATGACCTTTGTATTCACAATGCTCCTTGGCCCCTGTAATTGCGGTGCTCCATGACCCCTGTCATCAAAATGCTCCCTGCTATATTTCATCACACTTCTAGATGACCACTCTCATCACAGTGCTCCAAGGCCCCTGTCATCAGAGTCCTCCATGATACCTTTCAACACAATTCTATATGACCACTGTCATTACAGTGCCCCATGACATCTGTCATCACAATTCGCCATGGAACTTGTCATCACAATGCTCCATAAACCATGTCATCACAATATTCATGGACAATTGTCATCACAATGCTCCATGACAACTTACACCACAATGCTCCTTGACCTCTGTCATTTCATTGCTCCATGGCCTATGCATTCACAATGTGCCATGGCCCTTGTAATCACATCGCTCCATGATCCCTTTCATCACAATGCTCTATGACCACTCTCATCACAATACCCCATGACGCCTATCATCATAATGCTCCAAGGCCCCTCTCTTCACAATGCTCCATGGTCCCTGTCATCACAATGTTCCATGACACTTGTCATCACAGTGCTCCATGACCCCTGTCATCACAATATTCACTGCCCATGTAATCACAATGCTCCTGGTCCCCTGTAATCACAATGCTCCATACTCTTGTCATCACAATGCTCCAGAACTCTTGTCATCATAATGCTCCATGCCCGTGTCCTCACAATGCTCCATGACCACTTTCATCACAATGCTCCTTGACCCCTGTCATCACAATCCTCCATGGCCTATGTATTCACAATGCTCCATGGCCCCTGTAATCACATTGCTCCATGATCCTTTTCATCACAACGTTCTATGACCACTGTCATCACAAGGCCACATGACACCTGTCATCACAATGCTCTATGGCCCCTGTCAGCACAATGTTCCATGACAGATATCATCATATTGACCCATGACCGCTGTCATCACAATGTTCCCTGCCCTTGTCATCTCAATGCTCCCTGGCCCCTGTAATCACAATGCTCCATACCCTTGTCATCGCAATGCTCCAGATCACTTCTCATCATAATGCTCCATGCCCGTGTCCTCACAATGCTCCATGGCCCCTGTCATCACAGTGCTCCATGATACCTTTCATCATAATGATAGATGAGCACTGTCATCACAGTGCTCCATGACACCTGTCAACAGAATTGGCCATGGCCCTTGTCATAACAATGCTCCAGGACACTTGTCTTCACAATGTTCCATGGCGCATTTCATCACAATGCTCCATGACCACTTTCATCAAATTGCTCCATGATGCCTGTCATCACAGTGCTCCATGGCCTTTGTCATCAAAATTCTACATGGCCCCTGTAATAACAGTGCTTCATGACAACTTTTATCACAATGCTCCATGACCACTCTCATCACAATGCCAGATAAGACCTTTCATGACAATGCTCCATGGCCCTTGTCATCACAATATTTTATGACTTCTGTCATCACAATGCTCCATGCCCCTGTCATCACAATGCCCCATCACCCCTGCTATTACAGTGCTCCATGACCCCTGTCATCACAATGCTCCAAAACCCTTGTCATCACAATATTCCATGATCCGTGTGATCACGATGATCCATGAACCATTTCCGTACAATGCTCCAGTACCCCTTTCATTAAAATGCTCCATGGCACTTGTCATCACAATGCTCCAGGAATCCTTCCAGCCCAATAATCCATGACCTGTTTCCTCACAAATCTCCAGGACCGCTTTCATCACAATGCTCCATTCCCTTGTCATCTCAATGTTTCATGGCCCCTGTAATCTCAATGATCCATGCCCTTGTCATCAAAATGCTCCAGAACTCTTGTCATCATAATGATGTATGCCCATTTCATCACAAAGTTCCATGATACTTGTCATCACAATGCTCCTTGGCCTTTGTCATCACAATGTTCCATGGCCCCTGTCATCACAGTGCTCCATGATACCTTTCATCACAATTCTATTTGACCACTGTCATCACAATGCCCCAAGACACATGTCATCACAATTCGCCATGGCCCTTGTCATCACAATGCTCCATGACCCGTGTCATCACAATGGTCCAGGACACTTGTCATCACAATGATCCATGACCACTTACATCACAATGCTCCTCGACTCCTGTCATCACAATGCTCCATAGCCTATGCATTCGCAATGCTACACGGTCCCTGTAATCACATTGCTCCATGATTCATTTCATCACAATGCTCTATGGCCACTGTCATCACAATGCCACATTATACCTGTCAGCACAATGTTCCATGACAGATGTCATCACTATCCTCCATGGACCCTGTAATCACAATGCTCCATTCCCTTGTCAACGCAATGCTCCAGAACTGTTGTCATCATAATGCTCCATGACCGTCTCATCACAATTCTCCATGACAGTTTTCATCAAAATGCTCCATGGCCTTTATCATCACAACGCTCCATGGCCCCTGTTATCACAGAGATCCATGGTACCATTCATCACAATGCTTGATAACCTCTGTCATCACAATGCCCGATGACACCTGTCATCACAATTCGCCATGGCCCTTGTCATCACAATGCTCCATGATCCATGTCATCGCACTGTTTCTGGACACTAATCATCACAATGAACTATGACCACACTCATCACAAGGCTCCATGACCCCTGTCATCACAGTGCTCCATGGCCTATGCATTCAAAATGCTCCATGGCCCCTGTAATCATATTGTTCCATGATCCCCTTCATCACAATGCTCCATGACCCCTGTCATCACAATGCTCGAAGACCCTTGTCATCATAATGCTCCATGGTCCCTATAATCACAATGCTCCATGCGCTTGTCATCACAGTGCTCCAGAATTCTTGTCATCAAAATATTCCATGGCCTTTGTCATCACAATGCTCCATGACCCCTGTCATCACAATGCTTGATGAACTTTGTCATCACAATGTTCCATGAACCGTTTCGTCACGAGGTTCCGGGACCCTTGTCATCACAATGATCCATGACACCTGTCATCTCAATGCTCCATGACCTTTGTATTCACAATGTTCCATGGCCCCTGTAATTGCAGTGCTCCACGACCCCTGTCATCAAAATGCTCCCTGGTATAATTCATCACAATTCTAGATGACCACTCTCATCACAGTGCTCCAGGGCCCCTGTCATCAGAGTCCTCCATGATACCTTTCAACACAATTCTATATGACCACTGTCATCACAATGCCCCATGAAACCTGTCATCACAATTCGCCATGGCACTTGTCATCACAATGCTCCATAAACCATGTCATCACAATGTTCATGGACACTTGTCATCACAATGCTCCATGACAACTTACATCACAATGCTCCTTGACCCCTGTCATTTCATTGCTCCATGGCCTATGCATTCACAATGTGCCATGGCCCCTATAATCACATTGCTCCATGATCCCTTTCATCACAATGCTCTATGAGCACTCTCATCACAATACCCCATGACGCCTATCATCCTAATGCTCCAAGGCCCCTCTCATCACAATGCTCCATGTTCCCTGTCATCACAATGTTCCATGACTCTTGTCATCAAAATGCCTCATGATCCATTTAATCACAATGCTCCATGACTCCTTTCATCACATGCTCCATGATACTTGTCATTACACTGCCCCATGACCTTCTTCATAACAATGCTCCATGATACCAGTCATCACAATGCTCCATGACAACTGTCATCACAATGCTCCATGGCCTTTGTCATCACAATTATACATGGCCCCTGTAATCACAGTACTCCATTACCCCTTTCATCACAATGCTCCATGACCACTGTCATCACAATGCCCCATTGCCCCTGTCATTACAATACTCCATGACCACTGTCATCACAAAGTTCCATGATTGCTGTAATCACAATGACCCATGACACCTTTCTTCACAAGGCTCCAGTTCGCCTTTCATCACAATGCCCCATGCCCCTTGTCATCACAATGCTGAATGCAGTTGTCATCACAATGCACCATGGTCCCTGTAATCACAATTCTCCATGCCCTTGTCATCAAAATGCTCCAGAAGTCATGTCATCACAATGCTCCATTCCTTTGTCTTCACAATGCTCCATGACCACGGTCATCACAATGCTCCATGATCCGAGTAATCACAATGATCCATGACCCCTTTCCTCACAATGCTCCAATACCTCTTTCATCACAATGCTCATGTCACTTGTTATCACAATGCTCCATGCCTTATAATCACAATGCTCCATGGCACGTTTCCTCACAATGCTCCAGTACCCCATTCATCACAAGTCTGTATGCCACTTGTCATCAAAATTATACATGCTCTTATCATCACAATGGCCCTGGATCCATTTAATCACAGTGCTCCATGACCCCTTTCATAACAATGCTCCATGACACCTGTCATCACAATGATCCATGACCCGTTTCATCTCAATGCTGCATGGCACCTGTCATCAGAATGCTCCAGGGCCTTTGTCATCACAATGCTCCATGGCCCCTATTATCACAGTGCTCCATGTTACCTTTCATCACAATTCTAGATGACCACTGTCATCACAATGCCCCATGACACCTGTCATCACAATTCGCCATGGCCCTTGTCATCACAATGCTGCATGATCCATGTCATCACACTGTTCCTGGACACTTATCATCACAATGAACTATGACCACACCCATCAGAAGGCTCCATGACCCCTGTCATCACAATGCTCCATGGCCTATGCATTCAAAATGCTCCATGGCCCCTGTAATCATATTGCTCCATGATCCCCTTCATCACAATGCTCCATGACCCTTGTCATCACAATGCTCCATGGTCCCTATAATCACAATGCTCCATGCGCTTGTCATCACAGTGCTCCAGAATTCTTGTCATCAAAATATTACATGGCCTGTGTCATCACAATGCTCCATGACCCCTGTCATCACAATGCTTGATGAACTTTGTCATCACAATGTTCCATGAACCGTTTCGTCATGAGGTTCCGGGACACTTGTCATCACAATGATCCATGACCCCTGTCATCTCAATGCTCTATGACCTTTGTATTCACAATGCTCCTTGGCCCCTGTAATTGCGGTGCTCCATGACCCCTGTCATCAAAATGCTCCCTGCTATATTTCATCACACTTCTAGATGACCACTCTCATCACAGTGCTCCAAGGCCCCTGTCATCAGAGTCCTCCATGATACCTTTCAACACAATTCTATATGACCACTGTCATTACAGTGCCCCATGACACCTGTCATCACAATTCACCATGGCACTTGTCATCACAATGCTCCATAAACCATGTCATCACAATATTCATGGACAATTGTCATCACAATGCTCCATGACAACTTACACCACAATGCTCCTTGACCTCTGTCATTTCATTGCTCCATGGCCTATGCATTCACAATGTGCCATGGCCCCTGTAATCACATCGCTCCATGATCCCTTTCATCACAATGCTCTATGACCACTCTCATCACAATACCCCATGACGCCTATCATCATAATGCTCCAAGGCCCCTCTCTTCACAATGCTCCATGGTCCCTGTCATCACAATGTTCCATGACACTTGTCATCACAGTGCTCCATGACCCCTGTCATCACAATATTCACTGCCCAAGTAATCACAATGCTCCTGGTCCCCTGTAATCACAATGCTCCATACTCTTGTCATCACAATGCTCCAGAACTCTTGTCATCATAATGCTCCATGCCCGTGTCCTCACAATGCTCCATGACCACTTTCATCACAATGCTCCTTGACCCCTGTCATCACAATCCTCCATGGCCTATGTATTCACAATGCTCCATGGCCCCTGTAATCACATTGCTCCATGATCCTTTTCATCACAACGTTCTATGACCACTGTCATCACAAGGCCACATGACACCTGTCATCACAATGCTCTATGGCCCCTGTCAGCACAATGTTCCATGACAGATATCATCATATTGACCCATGACCGCTGTCATCACAATGTTCCCTGCCCTTGTCATCTCAATGCTCCCTGGCCCCTGTAATCACAATGCTCCATACCCTTGTCATCGCAATGCTCCAGATCACTTCTCATCATAATGCTCCATGCCCGTGTCCTCACAATGCTCCATGGCCCCTGTCATCACAGTGCTCCATGATACCTTTCATCATAATGATAGATGAGCACTGTCATCACAGTGCTCCATGACACCTGTCATCAGAATTGGCCATGGCCCTTGTCATAACAATGCTCCAGGACACTTGTCTTCACAATGTTCCATGGCGCATTTCATCACAATGCTCCATGACCACTTTCATCAAATTGCTCCATGATGCCTGTCATCACAGTGCTCCATGGCCTTTGTCATCAAAATTCTACATGGCCCCTGTAATAACAGTGCTTCATGACAACTTTTATCACAATGCTCCATGACCACTCTCATCACAATGCCAGATAAGACCTTTCATGACAATGCTCCATGGCCCTTGTCATCACAATATTTTATGACTTCTGTCATCACAATGCTCCATGCCCCTGTCATCACAATGCCCCATCACCCCTGCTATTACAGTGCTCCATGACCCCTGTCATCACAATGCTCCAAAACCCTTGTCATCACAATATTCCATGATCCGTGTGATCACGATGATCCATGAACCATTTCCGTACAATGCTCCAGTACCCCTTTCATTAAAATGCTCCATGGCACTTGTCATCACAATGCTCCAGGAATCCTTCCAGCCCAATAATCCATGATCTGTTTCCTCACAAATCTCCAGGACCGCTTTCATCACAATGCTCCATTCCCTTGTCATCTCAATGTTTCATGGCCCCTGTAATCTCAATGATCCATGCCCTTGTCATCAAAATGCTCCAGAACTTTTGTCATCACTATGCTCCATGCCCATGTCATCACAATGCTGCATGACCCCTGTCTTCACAATGCTGCATGACCCCTGACATCCAATGCTCCATGCCCGTATCATCACAATGCTCCATTACCCATGTCATCGTAGTGATCCATGACCCCTTTCATCACAATGCTCCATGACACCTGTCATCACAATGCTCCGTGGTCTTCGTCATCACAATGCTCCATGACCACTGTCATCACCATGCCCCATGACCCCAGTCATCACAATGCTCCATAGCCCTTGTCGTCACAATGCTCCATGATCCCTGTCATCACAATGTTCCATGACTCTTGTCATCAAAATGCCTCATGATCCATTTAATCACAATGCTCCATGACCCCTTTCATCACATGCTCCATGATACTTGTCATTACACTGCCCCATGACCTTCTTCATAACAATGCTCCATGATACCAGTCATCACAATGCTCCATGACCATTGTCGTCACAATGCTCCATGCCCCTTTCAACACAATGCTCCATGACAACTGTCATCACAATGCTCCATGGCCTTTGTCATCACAATTATAGATGGCACCTGTAATCACAGTGCTCCATGACCCCTTTCATCACAATGCTCCATGACCACTGTCATCGCAATCCCCCATGACCCTGTCATCACATTGCTTCATGGCCCCCGTCATTACAATGCTCCATGACCACTGTCATCACAATGTTCCATGATCACTGTAATCACAATGACCCATGAGATCTTTCCTCAGAAGGCTCCAGTACGCCTGTCATCACAAGGCTCCAATGCCCGTCTCATCATAATGCTTCATTATCCCTGTCAGCACAACTTTAAATGACAATTGTCATCACAATGCTCCATGACACCTGTCATCACAATGTTGCCTGCCCATGTCATCAAAATGCTCCATGTCCCCTGTAATCACAGTGTGCTATTACACCTGTCATCACAAAGTTCCCTGCCCATGTCATCACAATGCTCCATTACCAATGTAATCAAAATGTTCGCCTGCCCTTGTCATCAAAATGCTCCATGACCCCTCTAATCACAATGCTCCATGAACCCCGTCATCACAATGTTCCATGACAGTTGTCATCACAATGCTCCATGACCCCTGTAATCACAATGCTCCATGCCCTTGTCATCACAATGCTCCAGAACTCTTGTCATCATAATGATGTATGCCCATTTCATCACAAAGTTCCATGATACTTGTCATCACAATGCTCCTTGGCCTTTGTCATCACAATGTTCCATGGCCCCTGTCATCACAGTGCTCCATGATACCTTTCATCACAATTCTATTTGACCACTGTCATCACAATGCCCCAAGACACATGTCATCACAATTCGCCATGGCCCTTGTCATCACAATGCTCCATGACCCGTGTCATCACAATGGTCCAGGACACTTGTCATCACAATGATCCATGACCACTTACATCACAATGCTCCTCGACTCCTGTCATCACAATGCTCCATAGCCTATGCATTCGCAATGCTACACGGTCCCTGTAATCACATTGCTCCATGATTCATTTCATCACAATGCTCTATGGCCACTGTCATCACAATGCCACATTATACCTGTCAGCACAATGTTCCATGACAGATGTCATCACTATCCTCCATGGACCCTGTAATCACAATGCTCCATTCCCTTGTCAACGCAATGCTCCAGAACTGTTGTCATCATAATGCTCCATGACCGTCTCATCACAATTCTCCATGACAGTTTTCATCAAAATGCTCCATGGCCTTTGTCATCACAACGCTCCATGGCCCCTGTTATCACAGAGATCCATGGTACCATTCATCACAATGCTTGATAACCTCTGTCATCACAATGCCCGATGACACCTGTCATCACAATTCGCCATGGCCCTTGTCATCACAATGCTCCATGATCCATGTCATCGCACTGTTTCTGGACACTAATCATCACAATGAACTATGACCACACTCATCACAAGGCTCCATGACCCCTGTCATCACAGTGCTCCATGGCCTATGCATTCAAAATGCTCCATGGCCCCTGTAATCATATTGTTCCATGATCCCCTTCATCACAATGCTCCATGACCCCTGTCATCACAATGCTCGAAGACCCTTGTCATCATAATGCTCCATGGTCCCTATAATCACAATGCTCCATGCGCTTGTCATCACAGTGCTCCAGAATTCTTGTCATCAAAATATTCCATGGCCTTTGTCATCACAATGCTCCATGACCCCTGTCATCACAATGCTTGATGAACTTTGTCATCACAATGTTCCATGAACCGTTTCGTCACGAGGTTCCGGGACCCTTGTCATCACAATGATCCATGACACCTGTCATCTCAATGCTCCATGACCTTTGTATTCACAATGTTCCATGGCCCCTGTAATTGCAGTGCTCCACGACCCCTGTCATCAAAATGCTCCCTGGTATAATTCATCACAATTCTAGATGACCACTCTCATCACAGTGCTCCAGGGCCCCTGTCATCAGAGTCCTCCATGATACCTTTCAACACAATTCTATATGACCACTGTCATCACAATGCCCCATGAAACCTGTCATCACAATTCGCCATGGCACTTGTCATCACAATGCTCCATAAACCATGTCATCACAATGTTCATGGACACTTGTCATCACAATGCTCCATGACAACTTACATCACAATGCTCCTTGACCCCTGTCATTTCATTGCTCCATGGCCTATGCATTCACAATGTGCCATGGCCCCTATAATCACATTGCTCCATGATCCCTTTCATCACAATGCTCTATGAGCACTCTCATCACAATACCCCATGACGCCTATCATCCTAATGCTCCAAGGCCCCTCTCATCACAATGCTCCATGTTCCCTGTCATCACAATGTTCCATGACTCTTGTCATCAAAATGCCTCATGATCCATTTAATCACAATGCTCCATGACTCCTTTCATCACATGCTCCATGATACTTGTCATTACACTGCCCCATGACCTTCTTCATAACAATGCTCCATGATACCAGTCATCACAATGCTCCATGACAACTGTCATCACAATGCTCCATGGCCTTTGTCATCACAATTATACATGGCCCCTGTAATCACAGTACTCCATTACCCCTTTCATCACAATGCTCCATGACCACTGTCATCACAATGCCCCATTGCCCCGGTCATTACAATACTCCATGACCACTGTCATCACAAAGTTCCATGATTGCTGTAATCACAATGACCCATGACACCTTTCTTCACAAGTCTCCAGTTCGCCTTTCATCACAATGCCCCATGCCCCTTGTCATCACAATGCTGAATGCAGTTGTCATCACAATGCACCATGGTCCCTGTAATCACAATTCTCCATGCCCTTGTCATCAAAATGCTCCAGAAGTCATGTCATCACAATGCTCCATTCCTTTGTCTTCACAATGCTCCATGACCACGGTCATCACAATGCTCCATGATCCGAGTAATCACAATGATCCATGACCCCTTTCCTCACAATGCTCCAATACCTCTTTCATCACAATGCTCATGTCACTTGTTATCACAATGCTCCATGCCTTATAATCACAATGCTCCATGGCACGTTTCCTCACAATGCTCCAGTACCCCATTCATCACAAGTCTGTATGCCACTTGTCATCAAAATTATACATGCTCTTATCATCACAATGGCCCTGGATCCATTTAATCACAGTGCTCCATGACCCCTTTCATAACAATGCTCCATGACACCTGTCATCACAATGATCCATGACCCGTTTCATCTCAATGCTGCATGGCACCTGTCATCAGAATGCTCCAGGGCCTTTGTCATCACAATGCTCCATGGCCCCTATTATCACAGTGCTCCATGTTACCTTTCATCACAATTCTAGATGACCACTGTCATCACAATGCCCCATGACACCTGTCATCACAATTCGCCATGGCCCTTGTCATCACAATGCTGCATGATCCATGTCATCACACTGTTCCTGGACACTTATCATCACAATGAACTATGACCACACCCATCAGAAGGCTCCATGACCCCTGTCATCACAATGCTCCATGGCCTATGCATTCAAAATGCTCCATGGCCCCTGTAATCATATTGCTCCATGATCCCCTTCATCACAATGCTCCATGACCCTTGTCATCACAATGCTCCATTGTCCCTATAATCACAATGCTCCATGCGCTTGTCATCACAGTGCTCCAGAATTCTTGTCATCAAAATATTACATGGCCTGTGTCATCACAATGCTCCATGACCCCTGTCATCACAATGCTTGATGAACTTTGTCATCACAATGTTCCATGAACCGTTTCGTCATGAGGTTCCGGGACACTTGTCATCACAATGATCCATGACCCCTGTCATCTCAATGCTCTATGACCTTTGTATTCACAATGCTCCTTGGCCCCTGTAATTGCGGTGCTCCATGACCCCTGTCATCAAAATGCTCCCTGCTATATTTCATCACACTTCTAGATGACCACTCTCATCACAGTGCTCCAAGGCCCCTGTCATCAGAGTCCTCCATGATACCTTTCAACACAATTCTATATGACCACTGTCATTACAGTGCCCCATGACACCTGTCATCACAATTCACCATGGCACTTGTCATCACAATGCTCCATAAACCATGTCATCACAATATTCATGGACAATTGTCATCACAATGCTCCATGACAACTTACACCACAATGCTCCTTGACCTCTGTCATTTCATTGCTCCATGGCCTATGCATTCACAATGTGCCATGGCCCCTGTAATCACATCGCTCCATGATCCCTTTCATCACAATGCTCTATGACCACTCTCATCACAATACCCCATGACGCCTATCATCATAATGCTCCAAGGCCCCTCTCTTCACAATGCTCCATGGTCCCTGTCATCACAATGTTCCATGACACTTGTCATCACAGTGCTCCATGACCCCTGTCATCACAATATTCACTGCCCAAGTAATCACAATGCTCCTGGTCCCCTGTAATCACAATGCTCCATACTCTTGTCATCACAATGCTCCAGAACTCTTGTCATCATAATGCTCCATGCCCGTGTCCTCACAATGCTCCATGACCACTTTCATCACAATGCTCCTTGACCCCTGTCATCACAATCCTCCATGGCCTATGTATTCACAATGCTCCATGGCCCCTGTAATCACATTGCTCCATGATCCTTTTCATCACAACGTTCTATGACCACTGTCATCACAAGGCCACATGACACCTGTCATCACAATGCTCTATGGCCCCTGTCAGCACAATGTTCCATGACAGATATCATCATATTGACCCATGACCGCTGTCATCACAATGTTCCCTGCCCTTGTCATCTCAATGCTCCCTGGCCCCTGTAATCACAATGCTCCATACCCTTGTCATCGCAATGCTCCAGATCACTTCTCATCATAATGCTCCATGCCCGTGTCCTCACAATGCTCCATGGCCCCTGTCATCACAGTGCTCCATGATACCTTTCATCATAATGATAGATGAGCACTGTCATCACAGTGCTCCATGACACCTGTCATCAGAATTGGCCATGGCCCTTGTCATAACAATGCTCCAGGACACTTGTCTTCACAATGTTCCATGGCGCATTTCATCACAATGCTCCATGACCACTTTCATCAAATTGCTCCATGATGCCTGTCATCACAGTGCTCCATGGCCTTTGTCATCAAAATTCTACATGGCCCCTGTAATAACAGTGCTTCATGACAACTTTTATCACAATGCTCCATGACCACTCTCATCACAATGCCAGATAAGACCTTTCATGACAATGCTCCATGGCCCTTGTCATCACAATATTTTATGACTTCTGTCATCACAATGCTCCATGCCCCTGTCATCACAATGCCCCATCACCCCTGCTATTACAGTGCTCCATGACCCCTGTCATCACAATGCTCCAAAACCCTTGTCATCACAATATTCCATGATCCGTGTGATCACGATGATCCATGAACCATTTCCGTACAATGCTCCAGTACCCCTTTCATTAAAATGCTCCATGGCACTTGTCATCACAATGCTCCAGGAATCCTTCCAGCCCAATAATCCATGATCTGTTTCCTCACAAATCTCCAGGACCGCTTTCATCACAATGCTCCATTCCCTTGTCATCTCAATGTTTCATGGCCCCTGTAATCTCAATGATCCATGCCCTTGTCATCAAAATGCTCCAGAACTTTTGTCATCACTATGCTCCATGCCCATGTCATCACAATGCTGCATGACCCCTGTCTTCACAATGCTGCATGACCCCTGACATCCAATGCTCCATGCCCGTATCATCACAATGCTCCATTACCCATGTCATCGTAGTGATCCATGACCCCTTTCATCACAATGCTCCATGACACCTGTCATCACAATGCTCCGTGGTCTTCGTCATCACAATGCTCCATGACCACTGTCATCACCATGCCCCATGACCCCAGTCATCACAATGCTCCATAGCCCTTGTCGTCACAATGCTCCATGATCCCTGTCATCACAATGTTCCATGACTCTTGTCATCAAAATGCCTCATGATCCATTTAATCACAATGCTCCATGACCCCTTTCATCACATGCTCCATGATACTTGTCATTACACTGCCCCATGACCTTCTTCATAACAATGCTCCATGATACCAGTCATCACAATGCTCCATGACCATTGTCGTCACAATGCTCCATGCCCCTTTCAACACAATGCTCCATGACAACTGTCATCACAATGCTCCATGGCCTTTGTCATCACAATTATAGATGGCACCTGTAATCACAGTGCTCCATGACCCCTTTCATCACAATGCTCCATGACCACTGTCATCGCAATCCCCCATGACCCTGTCATCACATTGCTTCATGGCCCCCGTCATTACAATGCTCCATGACCACTGTCATCACAATGTTCCATGATCACTGTAATCACAATGACCCATGAGATCTTTCCTCAGAAGGCTCCAGTACGCCTGTCATCACAAGGCTCCAATGCCCGTCTCATCATAATGCTTCATTATCCCTGTCAGCACAACTTTAAATGACAATTGTCATCACAATGCTCCATGACACCTGTCATCACAATGTTGCCTGCCCATGTCATCAAAATGCTCCATGTCCCCTGTAATCACAGTGTGCTATTACACCTGTCATCACAAAGTTCCCTGCCCATGTCATCACAATGCTCCATTACCAATGTAATCAAAATGTTCGCCTGCCCTTGTCATCAAAATGCTCCATGACCCCTCTAATCACAATGCTCCATGAACCCCGTCATCACAATGTTCCATGACAGTTGTCATCACAATGCTCCATGACCCCTGTAATCACAATGCTCCATGCCCTTGTCATCACAATGCTCCAGAACTCTTGTCATCATAATGATGTATGCCCATTTCATCACAAAGTTCCATGATACTTGTCATCACAATGCTCCTTGGCCTTTGTCATCACAATGTTCCATGGCCCCTGTCATCACAGTGCTCCATGATACCTTTCATCACAATTCTATTTGACCACTGTCATCACAATGCCCCAAGACACATGTCATCACAATTCGCCATGGCCCTTGTCATCACAATGCTCCATGACCCGTGTCATCACAATGGTCCAGGACACTTGTCATCACAATGATCCATGACCACTTACATCACAATGCTCCTCGACTCCTGTCATCACAATGCTCCATAGCCTATGCATTCGCAATGCTACACGGTCCCTGTAATCACATTGCTCCATGATTCATTTCATCACAATGCTCTATGGCCACTGTCATCACAATGCCACATTATACCTGTCAGCACAATGTTCCATGACAGATGTCATCACTATCCTCCATGGACCCTGTAATCACAATGCTCCATTCCCTTGTCAACGCAATGCTCCAGAACTGTTGTCATCATAATGCTCCATGACCGTCTCATCACAATTCTCCATGACTGTTTTCATCAAAATGCTCCATGGCCTTTATCATCACAACGCTCCATGGCCCCTGTTATCACAGAGATCCATGGTACCATTCATCACAATGCTTGATAACCTCTGTCATCACAATGCCCGATGACACCTGTCATCACAATTCGCCATGGCCCTTGTCATCACAATGCTCCATGATCCATGTCATCGCACTGTTTCTGGACACTAATCATCACAATGAACTATGACCACACTCATCACAAGGCTCCATGACCCCTGTCATCACAGTGCTCCATGGCCTATGCATTCAAAATGCTCCATGGCCCCTGTAATCATATTGTTCCATGATCCCCTTCATCACAATGCTCCATGACCCCTGTCATCACAATGCTCGAAGACCCTTGTCATCATAATGCTCCATGGTCCCTATAATCACAATGCTCCATGCGCTTGTCATCACAGTGCTCCAGAATTCTTGTCATCAAAATATTCCATGGCCTTTGTCATCACAATGCTCCATGACCCCTGTCATCACAATGCTTGATGAACTTTGTCATCACAATGTTCCATGAACCGTTTCGTCACGAGGTTCCGGGACCCTTGTCATCACAATGATCCATGACACCTGTCATCTCAATGCTCCATGACCTTTGTATTCACAATGTTCCATGGCCCCTGTAATTGCAGTGCTCCACGACCCCTGTCATCAAAATGCTCCCTGGTATAATTCATCACAATTCTAGATGACCACTCTCATCACAGTGCTCCAGGGCCCCTGTCATCAGAGTCCTCCATGATACCTTTCAACACAATTCTATATGACCACTGTCATCACAATGCCCCATGAAACCTGTCATCACAATTCGCCATGGCACTTGTCATCACAATGCTCCATAAACCATGTCATCACAATGTTCATGGACACTTGTCATCACAATGCTCCATGACAACTTACATCACAATGCTCCTTGACCCCTGTCATTTCATTGCTCCATGGCCTATGCATTCACAATGTGCCATGGCCCCTATAATCACATTGCTCCATGATCCCTTTCATCACAATGCTCTATGAGCACTCTCATCACAATACCCCATGACGCCTATCATCCTAATGCTCCAAGGCCCCTCTCATCACAATGCTCCATGTTCCCTGTCATCACAATGTTCCATGACTCTTGTCATCAAAATGCCTCATGATCCATTTAATCACAATGCTCCATGACTCCTTTCATCACATGCTCCATGATACTTGTCATTACACTGCCCCATGACCTTCTTCATAACAATGCTCCATGATACCAGTCATCACAATGCTCCATGACAACTGTCATCACAATGCTCCATGGCCTTTGTCATCACAATTATACATGGCCCCTGTAATCACAGTACTCCATTACCCCTTTCATCACAATGCTCCATGACCACTGTCATCACAATGCCCCATTGCCCCTGTCATTACAATACTCCATGACCACTGTCATCACAAAGTTCCATGATTGCTGTAATCACAATGACCCATGACACCTTTCTTCACAAGGCTCCAGTTCGCCTTTCATCACAATGCCCCATGCCCCTTGTCATCACAATGCTGAATGCAGTTGTCATCACAATGCACCATGGTCCCTGTAATCACAATTCTCCATGCCCTTGTCATCAAAATGCTCCAGAAGTCATGTCATCACAATGCTCCATTCCTTTGTCTTCACAATGCTCCATGACCACGGTCATCACAATGCTCCATGATCCGAGTAATCACAATGATCCATGACCCCTTTCCTCACAATGCTCCAATACCTCTTTCATCACAATGCTCATGTCACTTGTTATCACAATGCTCCATGCCTTATAATCACAATGCTCCATGGCACGTTTCCTCACAATGCTCCAGTACCCCATTCATCACAAGTCTGTATGCCACTTGTCATCAAAATTATACATGCTCTTATCATCACAATGGCCCTGGATCCATTTAATCACAGTGCTCCATGACCCCTTTCATAACAATGCTCCATGACACCTGTCATCACAATGATCCATGACCCGTTTCATCTCAATGCTGCATGGCACCTGTCATCAGAATGCTCCAGGGCCTTTGTCATCACAATGCTCCATGGCCCCTATTATCACAGTGCTCCATGTTACCTTTCATCACAATTCTAGATGACCACTGTCATCACAATGCCCCATGACACCTGTCATCACAATTCGCCATGGCCCTTGTCATCACAATGCTGCATGATCCATGTCATCACACTGTTCCTGGACACTTATCATCACAATGAACTATGACCACACCCATCAGAAGGCTCCATGACCCCTGTCATCACAATGCTCCATGGCCTATGCATTCAAAATGCTCCATGGCCCCTGTAATCATATTGCTCCATGATCCCCTTCATCACAATGCTCCATGACCCTTGTCATCACAATGCTCCATGGTCCCTATAATCACAATGCTCCATGCGCTTGTCATCACAGTGCTCCAGAATTCTTGTCATCAAAATATTACATGGCCTGTGTCATCACAATGCTCCATGACCCCTGTCATCACAATGCTTGATGAACTTTGTCATCACAATGTTCCATGAACCGTTTCGTCATGAGGTTCCGGGACACTTGTCATCACAATGATCCATGACCCCTGTCATCTCAATGCTCTATGACCTTTGTATTCACAATGCTCCTTGGCCCCTGTAATTGCGGTGCTCCATGACCCCTGTCATCAAAATGCTCCCTGCTATATTTCATCACACTTCTAGATGACCACTCTCATCACAGTGCTCCAAGGCCCCTGTCATCAGAGTCCTCCATGATACCTTTCAACACAATTCTATATGACCACTGTCATTACAGTGCCCCATGACACCTGTCATCACAATTCACCATGGCACTTGTCATCACAATGCTCCATAAACCATGTCATCACAATATTCATGGACAATTGTCATCACAATGCTCCATGACAACTTACACCACAATGCTCCTTGACCTCTGTCATTTCATTGCTCCATGGCCTATGCATTCACAATGTGCCATGGCCCCTGTAATCACATCGCTCCATGATCCCTTTCATCACAATGCTCTATGACCACTCTCATCACAATACCCCATGACGCCTATCATCATAATGCTCCAAGGCCCCTCTCTTCACAATGCTCCATGGTCCCTGTCATCACAATGTTCCATGACACTTGTCATCACAGTGCTCCATGACCCCTGTCATCACAATATTCACTGCCCAAGTAATCACAATGCTCCTGGTCCCCTGTAATCACAATGCTCCATACTCTTGTCATCACAATGCTCCAGAACTCTTGTCATCATAATGCTCCATGCCCGTGTCCTCACAATGCTCCATGACCACTTTCATCACAATGCTCCTTGACCCCTGTCATCACAATCCTCCATGGCCTATGTATTCACAATGCTCCATGGCCCCTGTAATCACATTGCTCCATGATCCTTTTCATCACAACGTTCTATGACCACTGTCATCACAAGGCCACATGACACCTGTCATCACAATGCTCTATGGCCCCTGTCAGCACAATGTTCCATGACAGATATCATCATATTGACCCATGACCGCTGTCATCACAATGTTCCCTGCCCTTGTCATCTCAATGCTCCCTGGCCCCTGTAATCACAATGCTCCATACCCTTGTCATCGCAATGCTCCAGATCACTTCTCATCATAATGCTCCATGCCCGTGTCCTCACAATGCTCCATGGCCCCTGTCATCACAGTGCTCCATGATACCTTTCATCATAATGATAGATGAGCACTGTCATCACAGTGCTCCATGACACCTGTCATCAGAATTGGCCATGGCCCTTGTCATAACAATGCTCCAGGACACTTGTCTTCACAATGTTCCATGGCGCATTTCATCACAATGCTCCATGACCACTTTCATCAAATTGCTCCATGATGCCTGTCATCACAGTGCTCCATGGCCTTTGTCATCAAAATTCTACATGGCCCCTGTAATAACAGTGCTTCATGACAACTTTTATCACAATGCTCCATGACCACTCTCATCACAATGCCAGATAAGACCTTTCATGACAATGCTCCATGGCCCTTGTCATCACAATATTTTATGACTTCTGTCATCACAATGCTCCATGCCCCTGTCATCACAATGCCCCATCACCCCTGCTATTACAGTGCTCCATGACCCCTGTCATCACAATGCTCCAAAACCCTTGTCATCACAATATTCCATGATCCGTGTGATCACGATGATCCATGAACCATTTCCGTACAATGCTCCAGTACCCCTTTCATTAAAATGCTCCATGGCACTTGTCATCACAATGCTCCAGGAATCCTTCCAGCCCAATAATCCATGATCTGTTTCCTCACAAATCTCCAGGACCGCTTTCATCACAATGCTCCATTCCCTTGTCATCTCAATGTTTCATGGCCCCTGTAATCTCAATGATCCATGCCCTTGTCATCAAAATGCTCCAGAACTTTTGTCATCACTATGCTCCATGCCCATGTCATCACAATGCTGCATGACCCCTGTCTTCACAATGCTGCATGACCCCTGACATCCAATGCTCCATGCCCGTATCATCACAATGCTCCATTACCCATGTCATCGTAGTGATCCATGACCCCTTTCATCACAATGCTCCATGACACCTGTCATCACAATGCTCCGTGGTCTTCGTCATCACAATGCTCCATGACCACTGTCATCACCATGCCCCATGACCCCAGTCATCACAATGCTCCATAGCCCTTGTCGTCACAATGCTCCATGATCCCTGTCATCACAATGTTCCATGACTCTTGTCATCAAAATGCCTCATGATCCATTTAATCACAATGCTCCATGACCCCTTTCATCACATGCTCCATGATACTTGTCATTACACTGCCCCATGACCTTCTTCATAACAATGCTCCATGATACCAGTCATCACAATGCTCCATGACCATTGTCGTCACAATGCTCCATGCCCCTTTCAACACAATGCTCCATGACAACTGTCATCACAATGCTCCATGGCCTTTGTCATCACAATTATAGATGGCACCTGTAATCACAGTGCTCCATGACCCCTTTCATCACAATGCTCCATGACCACTGTCATCGCAATCCCCCATGACCCTGTCATCACATTGCTTCATGGCCCCCGTCATTACAATGCTCCATGACCACTGTCATCACAATGTTCCATGATCACTGTAATCACAATGACCCATGAGATCTTTCCTCAGAAGGCTCCAGTACGCCTGTCATCACAAGGCTCCAATGCCCGTCTCATCATAATGCTTCATTATCCCTGTCAGCACAACTTTAAATGACAATTGTCATCACAATGCTCCATGACACCTGTCATCACAATGTTGCCTGCCCATGTCATCAAAATGCTCCATGTCCCCTGTAATCACAGTGTGCTATTACACCTGTCATCACAAAGTTCCCTGCCCATGTCATCACAATGCTCCATTACCAATGTAATCAAAATGTTCGCCTGCCCTTGTCATCAAAATGCTCCATGACCCCTCTAATCACAATGCTCCATGAACCCCGTCATCACAATGTTCCATGACAGTTGTCATCACAATGCTCCATGACCCCTGTAATCACAATGCTCCATGCCCTTGTCATCACAATGCTCCAGAACTCTTGTCATCATAATGATGTATGCCCATTTCATCACAAAGTTCCATGATACTTGTCATCACAATGCTCCTTGGCCTTTGTCATCACAATGTTCCATGGCCCCTGTCATCACAGTGCTCCATGATACCTTTCATCACAATTCTATTTGACCACTGTCATCACAATGCCCCAAGACACATGTCATCACAATTCGCCATGGCCCTTGTCATCACAATGCTCCATGACCCGTGTCATCACAATGGTCCAGGACACTTGTCATCACAATGATCCATGACCACTTACATCACAATGCTCCTCGACTCCTGTCATCACAATGCTCCATAGCCTATGCATTCGCAATGCTACACGGTCCCTGTAATCACATTGCTCCATGATTCATTTCATCACAATGCTCTATGGCCACTGTCATCACAATGCCACATTATACCTGTCAGCACAATGTTCCATGACAGATGTCATCACTATCCTCCATGGACCCTGTAATCACAATGCTCCATTCCCTTGTCAACGCAATGCTCCAGAACTGTTGTCATCATAATGCTCCATGACCGTCTCATCACAATTCTCCATGACAGTTTTCATCAAAATGCTCCATGGCCTTTGTCATCACAACGCTCCATGGCCCCTGTTATCACAGAGATCCATGGTACCATTCATCACAATGCTTGATAACCTCTGTCATCACAATGCCCGATGACACCTGTCATCACAATTCGCCATGGCCCTTGTCATCACAATGCTCCATGATCCATGTCATCGCACTGTTTCTGGACACTAATCATCACAATGAACTATGACCACACTCATCACAAGGCTCCATGACCCCTGTCATCACAGTGCTCCATGGCCTATGCATTCAAAATGCTCCATGGCCCCTGTAATCATATTGTTCCATGATCCCCTTCATCACAATGCTCCATGACCCCTGTCATCACAATGCTCGAAGACCCTTGTCATCATAATGCTCCATGGTCCCTATAATCACAATGCTCCATGCGCTTGTCATCACAGTGCTCCAGAATTCTTGTCATCAAAATATTCCATGGCCTTTGTCATCACAATGCTCCATGACCCCTGTCATCACAATGCTTGATGAACTTTGTCATCACAATGTTCCATGAACCGTTTCGTCACGAGGTTCCGGGACCCTTGTCATCACAATGATCCATGACACCTGTCATCTCAATGCTCCATGACCTTTGTATTCACAATGTTCCATGGCCCCTGTAATTGCAGTGCTCCACGACCCCTGTCATCAAAATGCTCCCTGGTATAATTCATCACAATTCTAGATGACCACTCTCATCACAGTGCTCCAGGGCCCCTGTCATCAGAGTCCTCCATGATACCTTTCAACACAATTCTATATGACCACTGTCATCACAATGCCCCATGAAACCTGTCATCACAATTCGCCATGGCACTTGTCATCACAATGCTCCATAAACCATGTCATCACAATGTTCATGGACACTTGTCATCACAATGCTCCATGACAACTTACATCACAATGCTCCTTGACCCCTGTCATTTCATTGCTCCATGGCCTATGCATTCACAATGTGCCATGGCCCCTATAATCACATTGCTCCATGATCCCTTTCATCACAATGCTCTATGAGCACTCTCATCACAATACCCCATGACGCCTATCATCCTAATGCTCCAAGGCCCCTCTCATCACAATGCTCCATGTTCCCTGTCATCACAATGTTCCATGACTCTTGTCATCAAAATGCCTCATGATCCATTTAATCACAATGCTCCATGACTCCTTTCATCACATGCTCCATGATACTTGTCATTACACTGCCCCATGACCTTCTTCATAACAATGCTCCATGATACCAGTCATCACAATGCTCCATGACAACTGTCATCACAATGCTCCATGGCCTTTGTCATCACAATTATACATGGCCCCTGTAATCACAGTACTCCATTACCCCTTTCATCACAATGCTCCATGACCACTGTCATCACAATGCCCCATTGCCCCTGTCATTACAATACTCCATGACCACTGTCATCACAAAGTTCCATGATTGCTGTAATCACAATGACCCATGACACCTTTCTTCACAAGGCTCCAGTTCGCCTTTCATCACAATGCCCCATGCCCCTTGTCATCACAATGCTGAATGCAGTTGTCATCACAATGCACCATGGTCCCTGTAATCACAATTCTCCATGCCCTTGTCATCAAAATGCTCCAGAAGTCATGTCATCACAATGCTCCATTCCTTTGTCTTCACAATGCTCCATGACCACGGTCATCACAATGCTCCATGATCCGAGTAATCACAATGATCCATGACCCCTTTCCTCACAATGCTCCAATACCTCTTTCATCACAATGCTCATGTCACTTGTTATCACAATGCTCCATGCCTTATAATCACAATGCTCCATGGCACGTTTCCTCACAATGCTCCAGTACCCCATTCATCACAAGTCTGTATGCCACTTGTCATCAAAATTATACATGCTCTTATCATCACAATGGCCCTGGATCCATTTAATCACAGTGCTCCATGACCCCTTTCATAACAATGCTCCATGACACCTGTCATCACAATGATCCATGACCCGTTTCATCTCAATGCTGCATGGCACCTGTCATCAGAATGCTCCAGGGCCTTTGTCATCACAATGCTCCATGGCCCCTATTATCACAGTGCTCCATGTTACCTTTCATCACAATTCTAGATGACCACTGTCATCACAATGCCCCATGACACCTGTCATCACAATTCGCCATGGCCCTTGTCATCACAATGCTGCATGATCCATGTCATCACACTGTTCCTGGACACTTATCATCACAATGAACTATGACCACACCCATCAGAAGGCTCCATGACCCCTGTCATCACAATGCTCCATGGCCTATGCATTCAAAATGCTCCATGGCCCCTGTAATCATATTGCTCCATGATCCCCTTCATCACAATGCTCCATGACCCTTGTCATCACAATGCTCCATGGTCCCTATAATCACAATGCTCCATGCGCTTGTCATCACAGTGCTCCAGAATTCTTGTCATCAAAATATTACATGGCCTGTGTCATCACAATGCTCCATGACCCCTGTCATCACAATGCTTGATGAACTTTGTCATCACAATGTTCCATGAACCGTTTCGTCATGAGGTTCCGGGACACTTGTCATCACAATGATCCATGACCCCTGTCATCTCAATGCTCTATGACCTTTGTATTCACAATGCTCCTTGGCCCCTGTAATTGCGGTGCTCCATGACCCCTGTCATCAAAATGCTCCCTGCTATATTTCATCACACTTCTAGATGACCACTCTCATCACAGTGCTCCAAGGCCCCTGTCATCAGAGTCCTCCATGATACCTTTCAACACAATTCTATATGACCACTGTCATTACAGTGCCCCATGACACCTGTCATCACAATTCACCATGGCACTTGTCATCACAATGCTCCATAAACCATGTCATCACAATATTCATGGACAATTGTCATCACAATGCTCCATGACAACTTACACCACAATGCTCCTTGACCTCTGTCATTTCATTGCTCCATGGCCTATGCATTCACAATGTGCCATGGCCCCTGTAATCACATCGTTCCATGATCCCTTTCATCACAATGCTCTATGACCACTCTCATCACAATACCCCATGACGCCTATCATCATAATGCTCCAAGGCCCCTCTCTTCACAATGCTCCATGGTCCCTGTCATCACAATGTTCCATGACACTTGTCATCACAGTGCTCCATGACCCCTGTCATCACAATATTCACTGCCCAAGTAATCACAATGCTCCTGGTCCCCTGTAATCACAATGCTCCATACTCTTGTCATCACAATGCTCCAGAACTCTTGTCATCATAATGCTCCATGCCCGTGTCCTCACAATGCTCCATGACCACTTTCATCACAATGCTCCTTGACCCCTGTCATCACAATCCTCCATGGCCTATGTATTCACAATGCTCCATGGCCCCTGTAATCACATTGCTCCATGATCCTTTTCATCACAACGTTCTATGACCACTGTCATCACAAGGCCACATGACACCTGTCATCACAATGCTCTATGGCCCCTGTCAGCACAATGTTCCATGACAGATATCATCATATTGACCCATGACCGCTGTCATCACAATGTTCCCTGCCCTTGTCATCTCAATGCTCCCTGGCCCCTGTAATCACAATGCTCCATACCCTTGTCATCGCAATGCTCCAGATCACTTCTCATCATAATGCTCCATGCCCGTGTCCTCACAATGCTCCATGGCCCCTGTCATCACAGTGCTCCATGATACCTTTCATCATAATGATAGATGAGCACTGTCATCACAGTGCTCCATGACACCTGTCATCAGAATTGGCCATGGCCCTTGTCATAACAATGCTCCAGGACACTTGTCTTCACAATGTTCCATGGCGCATTTCATCACAATGCTCCATGACCACTTTCATCAAATTGCTCCATGATGCCTGTCATCACAGTGCTCCATGGCCTTTGTCATCAAAATTCTACATGGCCCCTGTAATAACAGTGCTTCATGACAACTTTTATCACAATGCTCCATGACCACTCTCATCACAATGCCAGATAAGACCTTTCATGACAATGCTCCATGGCCCTTGTCATCACAATATTTTATGACTTCTGTCATCACAATGCTCCATGCCCCTGTCATCACAATGCCCCATCACCCCTGCTATTACAGTGCTCCATGACCCCTGTCATCACAATGCTCCAAAACCCTTGTCATCACAATATTCCATGATCCGTGTGATCACGATGATCCATGAACCATTTCCGTACAATGCTCCAGTACCCCTTTCATTAAAATGCTCCATGGCACTTGTCATCACAATGCTCCAGGAATCCTTCCAGCCCAATAATCCATGATCTGTTTCCTCACAAATCTCCAGGACCGCTTTCATCACAATGCTCCATTCCCTTGTCATCTCAATGTTTCATGGCCCCTGTAATCTCAATGATCCATGCCCTTGTCATCAAAATGCTCCAGAACTTTTGTCATCACTATGCTCCATGCCCATGTCATCACAATGCTGCATGACCCCTGTCTTCACAATGCTGCATGACCCCTGACATCCAATGCTCCATGCCCGTATCATCACAATGCTCCATTACCCATGTCATCGTAGTGATCCATGACCCCTTTCATCACAATGCTCCATGACACCTGTCATCACAATGCTCCGTGGTCTTCGTCATCACAATGCTCCATGACCACTGTCATCACCATGCCCCATGACCCCAGTCATCACAATGCTCCATAGCCCTTGTCGTCACAATGCTCCATGATCCCTGTCATCACAATGTTCCATGACTCTTGTCATCAAAATGCCTCATGATCCATTTAATCACAATGCTCCATGACCCCTTTCATCACATGCTCCATGATACTTGTCATTACACTGCCCCATGACCTTCTTCATAACAATGCTCCATGATACCAGTCATCACAATGCTCCATGACCATTGTCGTCACAATGCTCCATGCCCCTTTCAACACAATGCTCCATGACAACTGTCATCACAATGCTCCATGGCCTTTGTCATCACAATTATAGATGGCACCTGTAATCACAGTGCTCCATGACCCCTTTCATCACAATGCTCCATGACCACTGTCATCGCAATCCCCCATGACCCTGTCATCACATTGCTTCATGGCCCCCGTCATTACAATGCTCCATGACCACTGTCATCACAATGTTCCATGATCACTGTAATCACAATGACCCATGAGATCTTTCCTCAGAAGGCTCCAGTACGCCTGTCATCACAAGGCTCCAATGCCCGTCTCATCATAATGCTTCATTATCCCTGTCAGCACAACTTTAAATGACAATTGTCATCACAATGCTCCATGACACCTGTCATCACAATGTTGCCTGCCCATGTCATCAAAATGCTCCATGTCCCCTGTAATCACAGTGTGCTATTACACCTGTCATCACAAAGTTCCCTGCCCATGTCATCACAATGCTCCATTACCAATGTAATCAAAATGTTCGCCTGCCCTTGTCATCAAAATGCTCCATGACCCCTCTAATCACAATGCTCCATGAACCCCGTCATCACAATGTTCCATGACAGTTGTCATCACAATGCTCCATGACCCCTGTAATCACAATGCTCCATGCCCTTGTCATCACAATGCTCCAGAACTCTTGTCATCATAATGATGTATGCCCATTTCATCACAAAGTTCCATGATACTTGTCATCACAATGCTCCTTGGCCTTTGTCATCACAATGTTCCATGGCCCCTGTCATCACAGTGCTCCATGATACCTTTCATCACAATTCTATTTGACCACTGTCATCACAATGCCCCAAGACACATGTCATCACAATTCGCCATGGCCCTTGTCATCACAATGCTCCATGACCCGTGTCATCACAATGGTCCAGGACACTTGTCATCACAATGATCCATGACCACTTACATCACAATGCTCCTCGACTCCTGTCATCACAATGCTCCATAGCCTATGCATTCGCAATGCTACACGGTCCCTGTAATCACATTGCTCCATGATTCATTTCATCACAATGCTCTATGGCCACTGTCATCACAATGCCACATTATACCTGTCAGCACAATGTTCCATGACAGATGTCATCACTATCCTCCATGGACCCTGTAATCACAATGCTCCATTCCCTTGTCAACGCAATGCTCCAGAACTGTTGTCATCATAATGCTCCATGACCGTCTCATCACAATTCTCCATGACAGTTTTCATCAAAATGCTCCATGGCCTTTGTCATCACAACGCTCCATGGCCCCTGTTATCACAGAGATCCATGGTACCATTCATCACAATGCTTGATAACCTCTGTCATCACAATGCCCGATGACACCTGTCATCACAATTCGCCATGGCCCTTGTCATCACAATGCTCCATGATCCATGTCATCGCACTGTTTCTGGACACTAATCATCACAATGAACTATGACCACACTCATCACAAGGCTCCATGACCCCTGTCATCACAGTGCTCCATGGCCTATGCATTCAAAATGCTCCATGGCCCCTGTAATCATATTGTTCCATGATCCCCTTCATCACAATGCTCCATGACCCCTGTCATCACAATGCTCGAAGACCCTTGTCATCATAATGCTCCATGGTCCCTATAATCACAATGCTCCATGCGCTTGTCATCACAGTGCTCCAGAATTCTTGTCATCAAAATATTCCATGGCCTTTGTCATCACAATGCTCCATGACCCCTGTCATCACAATGCTTGATGAACTTTGTCATCACAATGTTCCATGAACCGTTTCGTCACGAGGTTCCGGGACCCTTGTCATCACAATGATCCATGACACCTGTCATCTCAATGCTCCATGACCTTTGTATTCACAATGTTCCATGGCCCCTGTAATTGCAGTGCTCCACGACCCCTGTCATCAAAATGCTCCCTGGTATAATTCATCACAATTCTAGATGACCACTCTCATCACAGTGCTCCAGGGCCCCTGTCATCAGAGTCCTCCATGATACCTTTCAACACAATTCTATATGACCACTGTCATCACAATGCCCCATGAAACCTGTCATCACAATTCGCCATGGCACTTGTCATCACAATGCTCCATAAACCATGTCATCACAATGTTCATGGACACTTGTCATCACAATGCTCCATGACAACTTACATCACAATGCTCCTTGACCCCTGTCATTTCATTGCTCCATGGCCTATGCATTCACAATGTGCCATGGCCCCTGTAATCACATTGCTCCATGATCCCTTTCATCACAATGCTCTATGAGCACTCTCATCACAATACCCCATGACGCCTATCATCATAATGCTCCAAGGCCCCTCTCATCACAATGCTCCATGTTCCCTGTCATCACAATGTTCCATGACTCTTGTCATCAAAATGCCTCATGATCCATTTAATCACAATGCTCCATGACTCCTTTCATCACATGCTCCATGATACTTGTCATTACACTGCCCCATGACCTTCTTCATAACAATGCTCCATGATACCAGTCATCACAATGCTCCATGACAACTGTCATCACAATGCTCCATGGCCTTTGTCATCACAATTATACATGGCCCCTGTAATCACAGTACTCCATTACCCCTTTCATCACAATGCTCCATGACCACTGTCATCACAATGCCCCATTGCCCCTGTCATTACAATACTCCATGACCACTGTCATCACAAAGTTCCATGATTGCTGTAATCACAATGACCCATGACACCTTTCTTCACAAGGCTCCAGTTCGCCTTTCATCACAATGCCCCATGCCCCTTGTCATCACAATGCTGAATGCAGTTGTCATCACAATGCACCATGGTCCCTGTAATCACAATTCTCCATGCCCTTGTCATCAAAATGCTCCAGAAGTCATGTCATCACAATGCTCCATTCCTTTGTCTTCACAATGCTCCATGACCACGGTCATCACAATGCTCCATGATCCGAGTAATCACAATGATCCATGACCCCTTTCCTCACAATGCTCCAATACCTCTTTCATCACAATGCTCATGTCACTTGTTATCACAATGCTCCATGCCTTATAATCACAATGCTCCATGGCACGTTTCCTCACAATGCTCCAGTACCCCATTCATCACAAGTCTGTATGCCACTTGTCATCAAAATTATACATGCTCTTATCATCACAATGGCCCTGGATCCATTTAATCACAGTGCTCCATGACCCCTTTCATAACAATGCTCCATGACACCTGTCATCACAATGATCCATGACCCGTTTCATCTCAATGCTGCATGGCACCTGTCATCAGAATGCTCCAGGGCCTTTGTCATCACAATGCTCCATGGCCCCTATTATCACAGTGCTCCATGTTACCTTTCATCACAATTCTAGATGACCACTGTCATCACAATGCCCCATGACACCTGTCATCACAATTCGCCATGGCCCTTGTCATCACAATGCTGCATGATCCATGTCATCACACTGTTCCTGGACACTTATCATCACAATGAACTATGACCACACCCATCAGAAGGCTCCATGACCCCTGTCATCACAATGCTCCATGGCCTATGCATTCAAAATGCTCCATGGCCCCTGTAATCATATTGCTCCATGATCCCCTTCATCACAATGCTCCATGCCCCTGTCATCACAATGCCCCATCACCCCTGCTATTACAGTGCTCCATGACCCCTGTCATCACAATGCTCCAAAACCCTTGTCATCACAATATTCCATGATCCGTGTGATCACGATGATCCATGAACCATTTCCGTACAATGCTCCAGTACCCCTTTCATTAAAATGCTCCATGGCACTTGTCATCACAATGCTCCAGGAATCCTTCCAGCCCAATAATCCATGATCTGTTTCCTCACAAATCTCCAGGACCGCTTTCATCACAATGCTCCATTCCCTTGTCATCTCAATGTTTCATGGCCCCTGTAATCTCAATGATCCATGCCCTTGTCATCAAAATGCTCCAGAACTTTTGTCATCACTATGCTCCATGCCCATGTCATCACAATGCTGCATGACCCCTGTCTTCACAATGCTGCATGACCCCTGACATCCAATGCTCCATGCCCGTATCATCACAATGCTCCATTACCCATGTCATCGTAGTGATCCATGACCCCTTTCATCACAATGCTCCATGACACCTGTCATCACAATGCTCCGTGGTCTTCGTCATCACAATGCTCCATGACCACTGTCATCACCATGCCCCATGACCCCAGTCATCACAATGCTCCATAGCCCTTGTCGTCACAATGCTCCATGATCCCTGTCATCACAATGTTCCATGACTCTTGTCATCAAAATGCCTCATGATCCATTTAATCACAATGCTCCATGACCCCTTTCATCACATGCTCCATGATACTTGTCATTACACTGCCCCATGACCTTCTTCATAACAATGCTCCATGATACCAGTCATCACAATGCTCCATGACCATTGTCGTCACAATGCTCCATGCCCCTTTCAACACAATGCTCCATGACAACTGTCATCACAATGCTCCATGGCCTTTGTCATCACAATTATAGATGGCACCTGTAATCACAGTGCTCCATGACCCCTTTCATCACAATGCTCCATGACCACTGTCATCGCAATCCCCCATGACCCTGTCATCACATTGCTTCATGGCCCCCGTCATTACAATGCTCCATGACCACTGTCATCACAATGTTCCATGATCACTGTAATCACAATGACCCATGAGATCTTTCCTCAGAAGGCTCCAGTACGCCTGTCATCACAAGGCTCCAATGCCCGTCTCATCATAATGCTTCATTATCCCTGTCAGCACAACTTTAAATGACAATTGTCATCACAATGCTCCATGACACCTGTCATCACAATGTTGCCTGCCCATGTCATCAAAATGCTCCATGTCCCCTGTAATCACAGTGTGCTATTACACCTGTCATCACAAAGTTCCCTGCCCATGTCATCACAATGCTCCATTACCAATGTAATCAAAATGTTCGCCTGCCCTTGTCATCAAAATGCTCCATGACCCCTCTAATCACAATGCTCCATGAACCCCGTCATCACAATGTTCCATGACAGTTGTCATCACAATGCTCCATGACCCCTGTAATCACAATGCTCCATGCCCTTGTCATCACAATGCTCCAGAACTCTTGTCATCATAATGATGTATGCCCATTTCATCACAAAGTTCCATGATACTTGTCATCACAATGCTCCTTGGCCTTTGTCATCACAATGTTCCATGGCCCCTGTCATCACAGTGCTCCATGATACCTTTCATCACAATTCTATTTGACCACTGTCATCACAATGCCCCAAGACACATGTCATCACAATTCGCCATGGCCCTTGTCATCACAATGCTCCATGACCCGTGTCATCACAATGGTCCAGGACACTTGTCATCACAATGATCCATGACCACTTACATCACAATGCTCCTCGACTCCTGTCATCACAATGCTCCATAGCCTATGCATTCGCAATGCTACACGGTCCCTGTAATCACATTGCTCCATGATTCATTTCATCACAATGCTCTATGGCCACTGTCATCACAATGCCACATTATACCTGTCAGCACAATGTTCCATGACAGATGTCATCACTATCCTCCATGGACCCTGTAATCACAATGCTCCATTCCCTTGTCAACGCAATGCTCCAGAACTGTTGTCATCATAATGCTCCATGACCGTCTCATCACAATTCTCCATGACAGTTTTCATCAAAATGCTCCATGGCCTTTGTCATCACAACGCTCCATGGCCCCTGTTATCACAGAGATCCATGGTACCATTCATCACAATGCTTGATAACCTCTGTCATCACAATGCCCGATGACACCTGTCATCACAATTCGCCATGGCCCTTGTCATCACAATGCTCCATGATCCATGTCATCGCACTGTTTCTGGACACTAATCATCACAATGAACTATGACCACACTCATCACAAGGCTCCATGACCCCTGTCATCACAGTGCTCCATGGCCTATGCATTCAAAATGCTCCATGGCCCCTGTAATCATATTGTTCCATGATCCCCTTCATCACAATGCTCCATGACCCCTGTCATCACAATGCTCGAAGACCCTTGTCATCATAATGCTCCATGGTCCCTATAATCACAATGCTCCATGCGCTTGTCATCACAGTGCTCCAGAATTCTTGTCATCAAAATATTCCATGGCCTTTGTCATCACAATGCTCCATGACCCCTGTCATCACAATGCTTGATGAACTTTGTCATCACAATGTTCCATGAACCGTTTCGTCACGAGGTTCCGGGACCCTTGTCATCACAATGATCCATGACACCTGTCATCTCAATGCTCCATGACCTTTGTATTCACAATGTTCCATGGCCCCTGTAATTGCAGTGCTCCACGACCCCTGTCATCAAAATGCTCCCTGGTATAATTCATCACAATTCTAGATGACCACTCTCATCACAGTGCTCCAGGGCCCCTGTCATCAGAGTCCTCCATGATACCTTTCAACACAATTCTATATGACCACTGTCATCACAATGCCCCATGAAACCTGTCATCACAATTCGCCATGGCACTTGTCATCACAATGCTCCATAAACCATGTCATCACAATATTCATGGACAATTGTCATCACAATGCTCCATGACAACTTACACCACAATGCTCCTTGACCTCTGTCATTTCATTGCTCCATGGCCTATGCATTCACAATGTGCCATGGCCCCTGTAATCACATCGCTCCATGATCCCTTTCATCACAATGCTCTATGACCACTCTCATCACAATACCCCATGACGCCTATCATCATAATGCTCCAAGGCCCCTCTCTTCACAATGCTCCATGGTCCCTGTCATCACAATGTTCCATGACACTTGTCATCACAGTGGTCCATGATCCCTGTCATCACAATATTCAATGCCCAAGTAATCACAATGCTCCTGGTCCCCTGTAATCACAATGCTCCATACTCTTGTCATCACAATGCTCCAGAACTCTTGTCATCATAATGCTCCATGCCCGTGTCCTCACAATGCTCCATGACCACTTTCATCACAATGCTCCTTGACCCCTGTCATCACAATCCTCCATGGCCTATGTATTCACAATGCTCCATGGCCCCTGTAATCACATTGCTCCATGATCCTTTTCATCACAACGTTCTATGACCACTGTCATCACAAGGCCACATGACACCTGTCATCACAATGCTCTATGGCCCCTGTCAGCACAATGTTCCATGACAGATATCATCATATTGACCCATGACCGCTGTCATCACAATGTTCCCTGCCCTTGTCATCTCAATGCTCCCTGGCCCCTGTAATCACAATGCTCCATACCCTTGTCATCGCAATGCTCCAGATCACTTCTCATCATAATGCTCCATGCCCGTGTCCTCACAATGCTCCATGGCCCCTGTCATCACAGTGCTCCATGATACCTTTCATCATAATGATAGATGAGCACTGTCATCACAGTGCTCCATGACACCTGTCATCAGAATTGGCCATGGCCCTTGTCATAACAATGCTCCAGGACACTTGTCTTCACAATGTTCCATGGCGCATTTCATCACAATGCTCCATGACCACTTTCATCAAATTGCTCCATGATGCCTGTCATCACAGTGCTCCATGGCCTTTGTCATCAAAATTCTACATGGCCCCTGTAATAACAGTGCTTCATGACAACTTTTATCACAATGCTCCATGACCACTCTCATCACAATGCCAGATAAGACCTTTCATGACAATGCTCCATGGCCCTTGTCATCACAATATTTTATGACTTCTGTCATCACAATGCTCCATGCCCCTGTCATCACAATGCCCCATCACCCCTGCTATTACAGTGCTCCATGACCCCTGTCATCACAATGCTCCAAAACCCTTGTCATCACAATATTCCATGATCCGTGTGATCACGATGATCCATGAACCATTTCCGTACAATGCTCCAGTACCCCTTTCATTAAAATGCTCCATGGCACTTGTCATCACAATGCTCCAGGAATCCTTCCAGCCCAATAATCCATGACCTGTTTCCTCACAAATCTCCAGGACCGCTTTCATCACAATGCTCCATTCCCTTGTCATCTCAATGTTTCATGGCCCCTGTAATCTCAATGATCCATGCCCTTGTCATCAAAATGCTCCAGAACTTTTGTCATCACTATGCTCCATGCCCATGTCATCACAATGCTGCATGACCCCTGTCTTCACAATGCTGCATGACCCCTGACATCCAATGCTCCATGCCCGTATCATCACAATGCTCCATTACCCATGTCATCGTAGTGATCCATGACCCCTTTCATCACAATGCTCCATGACACCTGTCATCACAATGCTCCGTGGTCTTCGTCATCACAATGCTCCATGACCACTGTCATCACCATGCCCCATGACCCCAGTCATCACAATGCTCCATAGCCCTTGTCGTCACAATGCTCCATGATCCCTGTCATCACAATGTTCCATGACTCTTGTCATCAAAATGCCTCATGATCCATTTAATCACAATGCTCCATGACCCCTTTCATCACATGCTCCATGATACTTGTCATTACACTGCCCCATGACCTTCTTCATAACAATGCTCCATGATACCAGTCATCACAATGCTCCATGACCATTGTCGTCACAATGCTCCATGCCCCTTTCAACACAATGCTCCATGACAACTGTCATCACAATGCTCCATGGCCTTTGTCATCACAATTATAGATGGCACCTGTAATCACAGTGCTCCATGACCCCTTTCATCACAATGCTCCATGACCACTGTCATCGCAATCCCCCATGACCCTGTCATCACATTGCTTCATGGCCCCCGTCATTACAATGCTCCATGACCACTGTCATCACAATGTTCCATGATCACTGTAATCACAATGACCCATGAGATCTTTCCTCAGAAGGCTCCAGTACGCCTGTCATCACAAGGCTCCAATGCCCGTCTCATCATAATGCTTCATTATCCCTGTCAGCACAACTTTAAATGACAATTGTCATCACAATGCTCCATGACACCTGTCATCACAATGTTGCCTGCCCATGTCATCAAAATGCTCCATGTCCCCTGTAATCACAGTGTGCTATTACACCTGTCATCACAAAGTTCCCTGCCCATGTCATCACAATGCTCCATTACCAATGTAATCAAAATGTTCGCCTGCCCTTGTCATCAAAATGCTCCATGACCCCTCTAATCACAATGCTCCATGAACCCCGTCATCACAATGTTCCATGACAGTTGTCATCACAATGCTCCATGACCCCTGTAATCACAATGCTCCATGCCCTTGTCATCACAATGCTCCAGAACTCTTGTCATCATAATGATGTATGCCCATTTCATCACAAAGTTCCATGATACTTGTCATCACAATGCTCCTTGGCCTTTGTCATCACAATGTTCCATGGCCCCTGTCATCACAGTGCTCCATGATACCTTTCATCACAATTCTATTTGACCACTGTCATCACAATGCCCCAAGACACATGTCATCACAATTCGCCATGGCCCTTGTCATCACAATGCTCCATGACCCCTGTCATCACAATGGTCCAGGACACTTGTCATCACAATGATCCATGACCACTTACATCACAATGCTCCTCGACTCCTGTCATCACAATGCTCCATAGCCTATGCATTCGCAATGCTACACAGTCCCTGTAATCACATTGCTCCATGATTCATTTCATCACAATGCTCTATGGCCACTGTCATCACAATGCCACATTATACCTGTCAGCACAATGTTCCATGACAGATGTCATCACTATCCTCCATGGACCCTGTAATCACAATGCTCCATTCCCTTGTCAACGCAATGCTCCAGAACTGTTGTCATCATAATGCTCCATGACCGTCTCATCACAATTCTCCATGACAGTTTTCATCAAAATGCTCCATGGCCTTTGTCATCACAACGCTCCATGGCCCCTGTTATCACAGAGATCCATGGTACCATTCATCACAATGCTTGATAACCTCTGTCATCACAATGCCCGATGACACCTGTCATCACAATTCGCCATGGCCCTTGTCATCACAATGCTCCATGATCCATGTCATCGCACTGTTTCTGGACACTAATCATCACAATGAACTATGACCACACTCATCACAAGGCTCCATGACCCCTGTCATCACAGTGCTCCATGGCCTATGCATTCAAAATGCTCCATGGCCCCTGTAATCATATTGTTCCATGATCCCCTTCATCACAATGCTCCATGACCCCTGTCATCACAATGCTCGAAGACCCTTGTCATCATAATGCTCCATGGTCCCTATAATCACAATGTTCCATGCGCTTGTCATCACAGTGCTCCAGAATTCTTGTCATCAAAATATTCCATGGCCTTTGTCATCACAATGCTCCATGACCCCTGTCATCACAATGCTTGATGAACTTTGTCATCACAATGTTCCATGAACCGTTTCGTCACGAGGTTCCGGGACCCTTGTCATCACAATGATCCATGACACCTGTCATCTCAATGCTCCATGACCTTTGTATTCACAATGTTCCATGGCCCCTGTAATTGCAGTGCTCCACGACCCCTGTCATCAAAATGCTCCCTGGTATAATTCATCACAATTCTAGATGACCACTCTCATCACAGTGCTCCAGGGCCCCTGTCATCAGAGTCCTCCATGATACCTTTCAACACAATTCTATATTACCACTGTCATCACAATGCCCCATGAAACCTGTCATCACAATTCGCCATGGCACTTGTCATCACAATGCTCCATAAACCATGTCATCACAATGTTCATGGACACTTGTCATCACAATGCTCCATGACAACTTACATCACAATGCTCCTTGACCCCTGTCATTTCATTGCTCCATGGCCTATGCATTCACAATGTGCCATGGCCCCTGTAATCACATTGCTCCATAATCCCTTTCATCACAATGCTCTATGAGCACTCTCATCACAATACCCCATGACGCCTATCATCATAATGCTCCAAGGCCCCTCTCATCACAATGCTCCATGTTCCCTGTCATCACAATGTTCCATGACTCTTGTCATCAAAATGCCTCATGATCCATTTAATCACAATGCTCCATGACTCCTTTCATCACATGCTCCATGATACTTGTCATTACACTGCCCCATGACCTTCTTCATAACAATGCTCCATGATACCAGTCATCACAATGCTCCATGACAACTGTCATCACAATGCTCCATGGCCTTTGTCATCACAATTATACATGGCCCCTGTAATCACAGTACTCCATTACCCCTTTCATCACAATGCTCCATGACCACTGTCATCACAATGCCCCATTGCCCCTGTCATTACAATACTCCATGACCACTGTCATCACAAAGTTCCATGATTGCTGTAATCACAATGACCCATGACACCTTTCTTCACAAGGCTCCAGTTCGCCTTTCATCACAATGCCCCATGCCCCTTGTCATCACAATGCTGAATGCAGTTGTCATCACAATGCACCATGGTCCCTGTAATCACAATTCTCCATGCCCTTGTCATCAAAATGCTCCAGAAGTCATGTCATCACAATGCTCCATTCCTTTGTCTTCACAATGCTCCATGACCACGGTCATCACAATGCTCCATGATCCGAGTAATCACAATGATCCATGACCCCTTTCCTCACAATGCTCCAATACCTCTTTCATCACAATGCTCATGTCACTTGTTATCACAATGCTCCATGCCTTATAATCACAATGCTCCATGGCACGTTTCCTCACAATGCTCCAGTACCCCATTCATCACAAGTCTGTATGCCACTTGTCATCAAAATTATACATGCTCTTATCATCACAATGGCCCTGGATCCATTTAATCACAGTGCTCCATGACCCCTTTCATAACAATGCTCCATGACACCTGTCATCACAATGATCCATGACCCGTTTCATCTCAATGCTGCATGGCACCTGTCATCAGAATGCTCCAGGGCCTTTGTCATCACAATGCTCCATGGCCCCTATTATCACAGTGCTCCATGTTACCTTTCATCACAATTCTAGATGACCACTGTCATCACAATGCCCCATGACACCTGTCATCACAATTCGCCATGGCCCTTGTCATCACAATGCTGCATGATCCATGTCATCACACTGTTCCTGGACACTTATCATCACAATGAACTATGACCACACCCATCAGAAGGCTCCATGACCCCTGTCATCACAATGCTCCATGGCCTATGCATTCAAAATGCTCCATGGCCCCTGTAATCATATTGCTCCATGATCCCCTTCATCACAATGCTCCATGACCCTTGTCATCACAATGCTCCATGGTCCCTATAATCACAATGCTCCATGCGCTTGTCATCACAGTGCTCCAGAATTCTTGTCATCAAAATATTACATGGCCTGTGTCATCACAATGCTCCATGACCCCTGTCATCACAATGCTTGATGAACTTTGTCATCACAATGTTCCATGAACCGTTTCGTCATGAGGTTCCGGGACACTTGTCATCACAATGATCCATGACCCCTGTCATCTCAATGCTCTATGACCTTTGTATTCACAATGCTCCTTGGCCCCTGTAATTGCGGTGCTCCATGACCCCTGTCATCAAAATGCTCCCTGCTATATTTCATCACACTTCTAGATGACCACTCTCATCACAGTGCTCCAAGGCCCCTGTCATCAGAGTCCTCCATGATACCTTTCAACACAATTCTATATGACCACTGTCATTACAGTGCCCCATGACATCTGTCATCACAATTCGCCATGGAACTTGTCATCACAATGCTCCATAAACCATGTCATCACAATATTCATGGACAATTGTCATCACAATGCTCCATGACAACTTACACCACAATGCTCCTTGACCTCTGTCATTTCATTGCTCCATGGCCTATGCATTCACAATGTGCCATGGCCCTTGTAATCACATCGCTCCATGATCCCTTTCATCACAATGCTCTATGACCACTCTCATCACAATACCCCATGACGCCTATCATCATAATGCTCCAAGGCCCCTCTCTTCACAATGCTCCATGGTCCCTGTCATCACAATGTTCCATGACACTTGTCATCACAGTGCTCCATGACCCCTGTCATCACAATATTCACTGCCCATGTAATCACAATGCTCCTGGTCCCCTGTAATCACAATGCTCCATACTCTTGTCATCACAATGCTCCAGAACTCTTGTCATCATAATGCTCCATGCCCGTGTCCTCACAATGCTCCATGACCACTTTCATCACAATGCTCCTTGACCCCTGTCATCACAATCCTCCATGGCCTATGTATTCACAATGCTCCATGGCCCCTGTAATCACATTGCTCCATGATCCTTTTCATCACAACGTTCTATGACCACTGTCATCACAAGGCCACATGACACCTGTCATCACAATGCTCTATGGCCCCTGTCAGCACAATGTTCCATGACAGATATCATCATATTGACCCATGACCGCTGTCATCACAATGTTCCCTGCCCTTGTCATCTCAATGCTCCCTGGCCCCTGTAATCACAATGCTCCATACCCTTGTCATCGCAATGCTCCAGATCACTTCTCATCATAATGCTCCATGCCCGTGTCCTCACAATGCTCCATGGCCCCTGTCATCACAGTGCTCCATGATACCTTTCATCATAATGATAGATGAGCACTGTCATCACAGTGCTCCATGACACCTGTCAACAGAATTGGCCATGGCCCTTGTCATAACAATGCTCCAGGACACTTGTCTTCACAATGTTCCATGGCGCATTTCATCACAATGCTCCATGACCACTTTCATCAAATTGCTCCATGATGCCTGTCATCACAGTGCTCCATGGCCTTTGTCATCAAAATTCTACATGGCCCCTGTAATAACAGTGCTTCATGACAACTTTTATCACAATGCTCCATGACCACTCTCATCACAATGCCAGATAAGACCTTTCATGACAATGCTCCATGGCCCTTGTCATCACAATATTTTATGACTTCTGTCATCACAATGCTCCATGCCCCTGTCATCACAATGCCCCATCACCCCTGCTATTACAGTGCTCCATGACCCCTGTCATCACAATGCTCCAAAACCCTTGTCATCACAATATTCCATGATCCGTGTGATCACGATGATCCATGAACCATTTCCGTACAATGCTCCAGTACCCCTTTCATTAAAATGCTCCATGGCACTTGTCATCACAATGCTCCAGGAATCCTTCCAGCCCAATAATCCATGACCTGTTTCCTCACAAATCTCCAGGACCGCTTTCATCACAATGCTCCATTCCCTTGTCATCTCAATGTTTCATGGCCCCTGTAATCTCAATGATCCATGCCCTTGTCATCAAAATGCTCCAGAACTCTTGTCATCATAATGATGTATGCCCATTTCATCACAAAGTTCCATGATACTTGTCATCACAATGCTCCTTGGCCTTTGTCATCACAATGTTCCATGGCCCCTGTCATCACAGTGCTCCATGATACCTTTCATCACAATTCTATTTGACCACTGTCATCACAATGCCCCAAGACACATGTCATCACAATTCGCCATGGCCCTTGTCATCACAATGCTCCATGACCCGTGTCATCACAATGGTCCAGGACACTTGTCATCACAATGATCCATGACCACTTACATCACAATGCTCCTCGACTCCTGTCATCACAATGCTCCATAGCCTATGCATTCGCAATGCTACACGGTCCCTGTAATCACATTGCTCCATGATTCATTTCATCACAATGCTCTATGGCCACTGTCATCACAATGCCACATTATACCTGTCAGCACAATGTTCCATGACAGATGTCATCACTATCCTCCATGGACCCTGTAATCACAATGCTCCATTCCCTTGTCAACGCAATGCTCCAGAACTGTTGTCATCATAATGCTCCATGACCGTCTCATCACAATTCTCCATGACAGTTTTCATCAAAATGCTCCATGGCCTTTGTCATCACAACGCTCCATGGCCCCTGTTATCACAGAGATCCATGGTACCATTCATCACAATGCTTGATAACCTCTGTCATCACAATGCCCGATGACACCTGTCATCACAATTCGCCATGGCCCTTGTCATCACAATGCTCCATGATCCATGTCATCGCACTGTTTCTGGACACTAATCATCACAATGAACTATGACCACACTCATCACAAGGCTCCATGACCCCTGTCATCACAGTGCTCCATGGCCTATGCATTCAAAATGCTCCATGGCCCCTGTAATCATATTGTTCCATGATCCCCTTCATCACAATGCTCCATGACCCCTGTCATCACAATGCTCGAAGACCCTTGTCATCATAATGCTCCATGGTCCCTATAATCACAATGTTCCATGCGCTTGTCATCACAGTGCTCCAGAATTCTTGTCATCAAAATATTCCATGGCCTTTGTCATCACAATGCTCCATGACCCCTGTCATCACAATGCTTGATGAACTTTGTCATCACAATGTTCCATGAACCGTTTCGTCACGAGGTTCCGGGACCCTTGTCATCACAATGATCCATGACACCTGTCATCTCAATGCTCCATGACCTTTGTATTCACAATGTTCCATGGCCCCTGTAATTGCAGTGCTCCACGACCCCTGTCATCAAAATGCTCCCTGGTATAATTCATCACAATTCTAGATGACCACTCTCATCACAGTGCTCCAGGGCCCCTGTCATCAGAGTCCTCCATGATACCTTTCAACACAATTCTATATGACCACTGTCATCACAATGCCCCATGAAACCTGTCATCACAATTCGCCATGGCACTTGTCATCACAATGCTCCATAAACCATGTCATCACAATGTTCATGGACACTTGTCATCACAATGCTCCATGACAACTTACATCACAATGCTCCTTGACCCCTGTCATTTCATTGCTCCATGGCCTATGCATTCACAATGTGCCATGGCCCCTGTAATCACATTGCTCCATGATCCCTTTCATCACAATGCTCTATGAGCACTCTCATCACAATACCCCATGACGCCTATCATCATAATGCTCCAAGGCCCCTCTCATCACAATGCTCCATGTTCCCTGTCATCACAATGTTCCATGACTCTTGTCATCAAAATGCCTCATGATCCATTTAATCACAATGCTCCATGACTCCTTTCATCACATGCTCCATGATACTTGTCATTACACTGCCCCATGACCTTCTTCATAACAATGCTCCATGATACCAGTCATCACAATGCTCCATGACAACTGTCATCACAATGCTCCATGGCCTTTGTCATCACAATTATACATGGCCCCTGTAGTCACAGTACTCCATTACCCCTTTCATCACAATGCTCCATGACCACTGTCATCACAATGCCCCATTGCCCCTGTCATTACAATACTCCATGACCACTGTCATCACAAAGTTCCATGATTGCTGTAATCACAATGACCCATGACACCTTTCTTCACAAGGCTCCAGTTCGCCTTTCATCACAATGCCCCATGCCCCTTGTCATCACAATGCTGAATGCAGTTGTCATCACAATGCACCATGGTCCCTGTAATCACAATTCTCCATGCCCTTGTCATCAAAATGCTCCAGAAGTCATGTCATCACAATGCTCCATTCCTTTGTCTTCACAATGCTCCATGACCACGGTCATCACAATGCTCCATGATCCGAGTAATCACAATGATCCATGACCCCTTTCCTCACAATGCTCCAATACCTCTTTCATCACAATGCTCATGTCACTTGTTATCACAATGCTCCATGCCTTATAATCACAATGCTCCATGGCACGTTTCCTCACAATGCTCCAGTACCCCATTCATCACAAGTCTGTATGCCACTTGTCATCAAAATTATACATGCTCTTATCATCACAATGGCCCTGGATCCATTTAATCACAGTGCTCCATGACCCCTTTCATAACAATGCTCCATGACACCTGTCATCACAATGATCCATGACCCGTTTCATCTCAATGCTGCATGGCACCTGTCATCAGAATGCTCCAGGGCCTTTGTCATCACAATGCTCCATGGCCCCTATTATCACAGTGCTCCATGTTACCTTTCATCACAATTCTAGATGACCACTGTCATCACAATGCCCCATGACACCTGTCATCACAATTCGCCATGGCCCTTGTCATCACAATGCTGCATGATCCATGTCATCACACTGTTCCTGGACACTTATCATCACAATGAACTATGACCACACCCATCAGAAGGCTCCATGACCCCTGTCATCACAATGCTCCATGGCCTATGCATTCAAAATGCTCCATGGCCCCTGTAATCATATTGCTCCATGATCCCCTTCATCACAATGCTCCATGCCCCTGTCATCACAATGCCCCATCACCCCTGCTATTACAGTGCTCCATGACCCCTGTCATCACAATGCTCCAAAACCCTTGTCATCACAATATTCCATGATCCGTGTGATCACGATGATCCATGAACCATTTCCGTACAATGCTCCAGTACCCCTTTCATTAAAATGCTCCATGGCACTTGTCATCACAATGCTCCAGGAATCCTTCCAGCCCAATAATCCATGATCTGTTTCCTCACAAATCTCCAGGACCGCTTTCATCACAATGCTCCATTCCCTTGTCATCTCAATGTTTCATGGCCCCTGTAATCTCAATGATCCATGCCCTTGTCATCAAAATGCTCCAGAACTTTTGTCATCACTATGCTCCATGCCCATGTCATCACAATGCTGCATGACCCCTGTCTTCACAATGCTGCATGACCCCTGACATCCAATGCTCCATGCCCGTATCATCACAATGCTCCATTACCCATGTCATCGTAGTGATCCATGACCCCTTTCATCACAATGCTCCATGACACCTGTCATCACAATGCTCCGTGGTCTTCGTCATCACAATGCTCCATGACCACTGTCATCACCATGCCCCATGACCCCAGTCATCACAATGCTCCATAGCCCTTGTCGTCACAATGCTCCATGATCCCTGTCATCACAATGTTCCATGACTCTTGTCATCAAAATGCCTCATGATCCATTTAATCACAATGCTCCATGACCCCTTTCATCACATGCTCCATGATACTTGTCATTACACTGCCCCATGACCTTCTTCATAACAATGCTCCATGATACCAGTCATCACAATGCTCCATGACCATTGTCGTCACAATGCTCCATGCCCCTTTCAACACAATGCTCCATGACAACTGTCATCACAATGCTCCATGGCCTTTGTCATCACAATTATAGATGGCACCTGTAATCACAGTGCTCCATGACCCCTTTCATCACAATGCTCCATGACCACTGTCATCGCAATCCCCCATGACCCTGTCATCACATTGCTTCATGGCCCCCGTCATTACAATGCTCCATGACCACTGTCATCACAATGTTCCATGATCACTGTAATCACAATGACCCATGAGATCTTTCCTCAGAAGGCTCCAGTACGCCTGTCATCACAAGGCTCCAATGCCCGTCTCATCATAATGCTTCATTATCCCTGTCAGCACAACTTTAAATGACAATTGTCATCACAATGCTCCATGACACCTGTCATCACAATGTTGCCTGCCCATGTCATCAAAATGCTCCATGTCCCCTGTAATCACAGTGTGCTATTACACCTGTCATCACAAAGTTCCCTGCCCATGTCATCACAATGCTCCATTACCAATGTAATCAAAATGTTCGCCTGCCCTTGTCATCAAAATGCTCCATGACCCCTCTAATCACAATGCTCCATGAACCCCGTCATCACAATGTTCCATGACAGTTGTCATCACAATGCTCCATGACCCCTGTAATCACAATGCTCCATGCCCTTGTCATCACAATGCTCCAGAACTCTTGTCATCATAATGATGTATGCCCATTTCATCACAAAGTTCCATGATACTTGTCATCACAATGCTCCTTGGCCTTTGTCATCACAATGTTCCATGGCCCCTGTCATCACAGTGCTCCATGATACCTTTCATCACAATTCTATTTGACCACTGTCATCACAATGCCCCAAGACACATGTCATCACAATTCGCCATGGCCCTTGTCATCACAATGCTCCATGACCCGTGTCATCACAATGGTCCAGGACACTTGTCATCACAATGATCCATGACCACTTACATCACAATGCTCCTCGACTCCTGTCATCACAATGCTCCATAGCCTATGCATTCGCAATGCTACACGGTCCCTGTAATCACATTGCTCCATGATTCATTTCATCACAATGCTCTATGGCCACTGTCATCACAATGCCACATTATACCTGTCAGCACAATGTTCCATGACAGATGTCATCACTATCCTCCATGGACCCTGTAATCACAATGCTCCATTCCCTTGTCAACGCAATGCTCCAGAACTGTTGTCATCATAATGCTCCATGACCGTCTCATCACAATTCTCCATGACAGTTTTCATCAAAATGCTCCATGGCCTTTGTCATCACAACGCTCCATGGCCCCTGTTATCACAGAGATCCATGGTACCATTCATCACAATGCTTGATAACCTCTGTCATCACAATGCCCGATGACACCTGTCATCACAATTCGCCATGGCCCTTGTCATCACAATGCTCCATGATCCATGTCATCGCACTGTTTCTGGACACTAATCATCACAATGAACTATGACCACACTCATCACAAGGCTCCATGACCCCTGTCATCACAGTGCTCCATGGCCTATGCATTCAAAATGCTCCATGGCCCCTGTAATCATATTGTTCCATGATCCCCTTCATCACAATGCTCCATGACCCCTGTCATCACAATGCTCGAAGACCCTTGTCATCATAATGCTCCATGGTCCCTATAATCACAATGCTCCATGCGCTTGTCATCACAGTGCTCCAGAATTCTTGTCATCAAAATATTCCATGGCCTTTGTCATCACAATGCTCCATGACCCCTGTCATCACAATGCTTGATGAACTTTGTCATCACAATGTTCCATGAACCGTTTCGTCACGAGGTTCCGGGACCCTTGTCATCACAATGATCCATGACACCTGTCATCTCAATGCTCCATGACCTTTGTATTCACAATGTTCCATGGCCCCTGTAATTGCAGTGCTCCACGACCCCTGTCATCAAAATGCTCCCTGGTATAATTCATCACAATTCTAGATGACCACTCTCATCACAGTGCTCCAGGGCCCCTGTCATCAGAGTCCTCCATGATACCTTTCAACACAATTCTATATGACCACTGTCATCACAATGCCCCATGAAACCTGTCATCACAATTCGCCATGGCACTTGTCATCACAATGCTCCATAAACCATGTCATCACAATATTCATGGACAATTGTCATCACAATGCTCCATGACAACTTACACCACAATGCTCCTTGACCTCTGTCATTTCATTGCTCCATGGCCTATGCATTCACAATGTGCCATGGCCCCTGTAATCACATCGCTCCATGATCCCTTTCATCACAATGCTCTATGACCACTCTCATCACAATACCCCATGACGCCTATCATCATAATGCTCCAAGGCCCCTCTCTTCACAATGCTCCATGGTCCCTGTCATCACAATGTTCCATGACACTTGTCATCACAGTGGTCCATGATCCCTGTCATCACAATATTCAATGCCCAAGTAATCACAATGCTCCTGGTCCCCTGTAATCACAATGCTCCATACTCTTGTCATCACAATGCTCCAGAACTCTTGTCATCATAATGCTCCATGCCCGTGTCCTCACAATGCTCCATGACCACTTTCATCACAATGCTCCTTGACCCCTGTCATCACAATCCTCCATGGCCTATGTATTCACAATGCTCCATGGCCCCTGTAATCACATTGCTCCATGATCCTTTTCATCACAACGTTCTATGACCACTGTCATCACAAGGCCACATGACACCTGTCATCACAATGCTCTATGGCCCCTGTCAGCACAATGTTCCATGACAGATATCATCATATTGACCCATGACCGCTGTCATCACAATGTTCCCTGCCCTTGTCATCTCAATGCTCCCTGGCCCCTGTAATCACAATGCTCCATACCCTTGTCATCGCAATGCTCCAGATCACTTCTCATCATAATGCTCCATGCCCGTGTCCTCACAATGCTCCATGGCCCCTGTCATCACAGTGCTCCATGATACCTTTCATCATAATGATAGATGAGCACTGTCATCACAGTGCTCCATGACACCTGTCATCAGAATTGGCCATGGCCCTTGTCATAACAATGCTCCAGGACACTTGTCTTCACAATGTTCCATGGCGCATTTCATCACAATGCTCCATGACCACTTTCATCAAATTGCTCCATGATGCCTGTCATCACAGTGCTCCATGGCCTTTGTCATCAAAATTCTACATGGCCCCTGTAATAACAGTGCTTCATGACAACTTTTATCACAATGCTCCATGACCACTCTCATCACAATGCCAGATAAGACCTTTCATGACAATGCTCCATGGCCCTTGTCATCACAATATTTTATGACTTCTGTCATCACAATGCTCCATGCCCCTGTCATCACAATGCCCCATCACCCCTGCTATTACAGTGCTCCATGACCCCTGTCATCACAATGCTCCAAAACCCTTGTCATCACAATATTCCATGATCCGTGTGATCACGATGATCCATGAACCATTTCCGTACAATGCTCCAGTACCCCTTTCATTAAAATGCTCCATGGCACTTGTCATCACAATGCTCCAGGAATCCTTCCAGCCCAATAATCCATGACCTGTTTCCTCACAAATCTCCAGGACCGCTTTCATCACAATGCTCCATTCCCTTGTCATCTCAATGTTTCATGGCCCCTGTAATCTCAATGATCCATGCCCTTGTCATCAAAATGCTCCAGAACTTTTGTCATCACTATGCTCCATGCCCATGTCATCACAATGCTGCATGACCCCTGTCTTCACAATGCTGCATGACCCCTGACATCCAATGCTCCATGCCCGTATCATCACAATGCTCCATTACCCATGTCATCGTAGTGATCCATGACCCCTTTCATCACAATGCTCCATGACACCTGTCATCACAATGCTCCGTGGTCTTCGTCATCACAATGCTCCATGACCACTGTCATCACCATGCCCCATGACCCCAGTCATCACAATGCTCCATAGCCCTTGTCGTCACAATGCTCCATGATCCCTGTCATCACAATGTTCCATGACTCTTGTCATCAAAATGCCTCATGATCCATTTAATCACAATGCTCCATGACCCCTTTCATCACATGCTCCATGATACTTGTCATTACACTGCCCCATGACCTTCTTCATAACAATGCTCCATGATACCAGTCATCACAATGCTCCATGACCATTGTCGTCACAATGCTCCATGCCCCTTTCAACACAATGCTCCATGACAACTGTCATCACAATGCTCCATGGCCTTTGTCATCACAATTATAGATGGCACCTGTAATCACAGTGCTCCATGACCCCTTTCATCACAATGCTCCATGACCACTGTCATCGCAATCCCCCATGACCCTGTCATCACATTGCTTCATGGCCCCCGTCATTACAATGCTCCATGACCACTGTCATCACAATGTTCCATGATCACTGTAATCACAATGACCCATGAGATCTTTCCTCAGAAGGCTCCAGTACGCCTGTCATCACAAGGCTCCAATGCCCGTCTCATCATAATGCTTCATTATCCCTGTCAGCACAACTTTAAATGACAATTGTCATCACAATGCTCCATGACACCTGTCATCACAATGTTGCCTGCCCATGTCATCAAAATGCTCCATGTCCCCTGTAATCACAGTGTGCTATTACACCTGTCATCACAAAGTTCCCTGCCCATGTCATCACAATGCTCCATTACCAATGTAATCAAAATGTTCGCCTGCCCTTGTCATCAAAATGCTCCATGACCCCTCTAATCACAATGCTCCATGAACCCCGTCATCACAATGTTCCATGACAGTTGTCATCACAATGCTCCATGACCCCTGTAATCACAATGCTCCATGCCCTTGTCATCACAATGCTCCAGAACTCTTGTCATCATAATGATGTATGCCCATTTCATCACAAAGTTCCATGATACTTGTCATCACAATGCTCCTTGGCCTTTGTCATCACAATGTTCCATGGCCCCTGTCATCACAGTGCTCCATGATACCTTTCATCACAATTCTATTTGACCACTGTCATCACAATGCCCCAAGACACATGTCATCACAATTCGCCATGGCCCTTGTCATCACAATGCTCCATGACCCCTGTCATCACAATGGTCCAGGACACTTGTCATCACAATGATCCATGACCACTTACATCACAATGCTCCTCGACTCCTGTCATCACAATGCTCCATAGCCTATGCATTCGCAATGCTACACGGTCCCTGTAATCACATTGCTCCATGATTCATTTCATCACAATGCTCTATGGCCACTGTCATCACAATGCCACATTATACCTGTCAGCACAATGTTCCATGACAGATGTCATCACTATCCTCCATGGACCCTGTAATCACAATGCTCCATTCCCTTGTCAACGCAATGCTCCAGAACTGTTGTCATCATAATGCTCCATGACCGTCTCATCACAATTCTCCATGACAGTTTTCATCAAAATGCTCCATGGCCTTTGTCATCACAACGCTCCATGGCCCCTGTTATCACAGAGATCCATGGTACCATTCATCACAATGCTTGATAACCTCTGTCATCACAATGCCCGATGACACCTGTCATCACAATTCGCCATGGCCCTTGTCATCACAATGCTCCATGATCCATGTCATCGCACTGTTTCTGGACACTAATCATCACAATGAACTATGACCACACTCATCACAAGGCTCCATGACCCCTGTCATCACAGTGCTCCATGGCCTATGCATTCAAAATGCTCCATGGCCCCTGTAATCATATTGTTCCATGATCCCCTTCATCACAATGCTCCATGACCCCTGTCATCACAATGCTCGAAGACCCTTGTCATCATAATGCTCCATGGTCCCTATAATCACAATGTTCCATGCGCTTGTCATCACAGTGCTCCAGAATTCTTGTCATCAAAATATTCCATGGCCTTTGTCATCACAATGCTCCATGACCCCTGTCATCACAATGCTTGATGAACTTTGTCATCACAATGTTCCATGAACCGTTTCGTCACGAGGTTCCGGGACCCTTGTCATCACAATGATCCATGACACCTGTCATCTCAATGCTCCATGACCTTTGTATTCACAATGTTCCATGGCCCCTGTAATTGCAGTGCTCCACGACCCCTGTCATCAAAATGCTCCCTGGTATAATTCATCACAATTCTAGATGACCACTCTCATCACAGTGCTCCAGGGCCCCTGTCATCAGAGTCCTCCATGATACCTTTCAACACAATTCTATATTACCACTGTCATCACAATGCCCCATGAAACCTGTCATCACAATTCGCCATGGCACTTGTCATCACAATGCTCCATAAACCATGTCATCACAATGTTCATGGACACTTGTCATCACAATGCTCCATGACAACTTACATCACAATGCTCCTTGACCCCTGTCATTTCATTGCTCCATGGCCTATGCATTCACAATGTGCCATGGCCCCTGTAATCACATTGCTCCATGATCCCTTTCATCACAATGCTCTATGAGCACTCTCATCACAATACCCCATGACGCCTATCATCATAATGCTCCAAGGCCCCTCTCATCACAATGCTCCATGTTCCCTGTCATCACAATGTTCCATGACTCTTGTCATCAAAATGCCTCATGATCCATTTAATCACAATGCTCCATGACTCCTTTCATCACATGCTCCATGATACTTGTCATTACACTGCCCCATGACCTTCTTCATAACAATGCTCCATGATACCAGTCATCACAATGCTCCATGACAACTGTCATCACAATGCTCCATGGCCTTTGTCATCACAATTATACATGGCCCCTGTAATCACAGTACTCCATTACCCCTTTCATCACAATGCTCCATGACCACTGTCATCACAATGCCCCATTGCCCCTGTCATTACAATACTCCATGACCACTGTCATCACAAAGTTCCATGATTGCTGTAATCACAATGACCCATGACACCTTTCTTCACAAGGCTCCAGTTCGCCTTTCATCACAATGCCCCATGCCCCTTGTCATCACAATGCTGAATGCAGTTGTCATCACAATGCACCATGGTCCCTGTAATCACAATTCTCCATGCCCTTGTCATCAAAATGCTCCAGAAGTCATGTCATCACAATGCTCCATTCCTTTGTCTTCACAATGCTCCATGACCACGGTCATCACAATGCTCCATGATCCGAGTAATCACAATGATCCATGACCCCTTTCCTCACAATGCTCCAATACCTCTTTCATCACAATGCTCATGTCACTTGTTATCACAATGCTCCATGCCTTATAATCACAATGCTCCATGGCACGTTTCCTCACAATGCTCCAGTACCCCATTCATCACAAGTCTGTATGCCACTTGTCATCAAAATTATACATGCTCTTATCATCACAATGGCCCTGGATCCATTTAATCACAGTGCTCCATGACCCCTTTCATAACAATGCTCCATGACACCTGTCATCACAATGATCCATGACCCGTTTCATCTCAATGCTGCATGGCACCTGTCATCAGAATGCTCCAGGGCCTTTGTCATCACAATGCTCCATGGCCCCTATTATCACAGTGCTCCATGTTACCTTTCATCACAATTCTAGATGACCACTGTCATCACAATGCCCCATGACACCTGTCATCACAATTCGCCATGGCCCTTGTCATCACAATGCTGCATGATCCATGTCATCACACTGTTCCTGGACACTTATCATCACAATGAACTATGACCACACCCATCAGAAGGCTCCATGACCCCTGTCATCACAATGCTCCATGGCCTATGCATTCAAAATGCTCCATGGCCCCTGTAATCATATTGCTCCATGATCCCCTTCATCACAATGCTCCATGACCCTTGTCATCACAATGCTCCATGGTCCCTATAATCACAATGCTCCATGCGCTTGTCATCACAGTGCTCCAGAATTCTTGTCATCAAAATATTACATGGCCTGTGTCATCACAATGCTCCATGACCCCTGTCATCACAATGCTTGATGAACTTTGTCATCACAATGTTCCATGAACCGTTTCGTCATGAGGTTCCGGGACACTTGTCATCACAATGATCCATGACCCCTGTCATCTCAATGCTCTATGACCTTTGTATTCACAATGCTCCTTGGCCCCTGTAATTGCGGTGCTCCATGACCCCTGTCATCAAAATGCTCCCTGCTATATTTCATCACACTTCTAGATGACCACTCTCATCACAGTGCTCCAAGGCCCCTGTCATCAGAGTCCTCCATGATACCTTTCAACACAATTCTATATGACCACTGTCATTACAGTGCCCCATGACATCTGTCATCACAATTCGCCATGGAACTTGTCATCACAATGCTCCATAAACCATGTCATCACAATATTCATGGACAATTGTCATCACAATGCTCCATGACAACTTACACCACAATGCTCCTTGACCTCTGTCATTTCATTGCTCCATGGCCTATGCATTCACAATGTGCCATGGCCCTTGTAATCACATCGCTCCATGATCCCTTTCATCACAATGCTCTATGACCACTCTCATCACAATACCCCATGACGCCTATCATCATAATGCTCCAAGGCCCCTCTCTTCACAATGCTCCATGGTCCCTGTCATCACAATGTTCCATGACACTTGTCATCACAGTGCTCCATGACCCCTGTCATCACAATATTCACTGCCCATGTAATCACAATGCTCCTGGTCCCCTGTAATCACAATGCTCCATACTCTTGTCATCACAATGCTCCAGAACTCTTGTCATCATAATGCTCCATGCCCGTGTCCTCACAATGCTCCATGACCACTTTCATCACAATGCTCCTTGACCCCTGTCATCACAATCCTCCATGGCCTATGTATTCACAATGCTCCATGGCCCCTGTAATCACATTGCTCCATGATCCTTTTCATCACAACGTTCTATGACCACTGTCATCACAAGGCCACATGACACCTGTCATCACAATGCTCTATGGCCCCTGTCAGCACAATGTTCCATGACAGATATCATCATATTGACCCATGACCGCTGTCATCACAATGTTCCCTGCCCTTGTCATCTCAATGCTCCCTGGCCCCTGTAATCACAATGCTCCATACCCTTGTCATCGCAATGCTCCAGATCACTTCTCATCATAATGCTCCATGCCCGTGTCCTCACAATGCTCCATGGCCCCTGTCATCACAGTGCTCCATGATACCTTTCATCATAATGATAGATGAGCACTGTCATCACAGTGCTCCATGACACCTGTCAACAGAATTGGCCATGGCCCTTGTCATAACAATGCTCCAGGACACTTGTCTTCACAATGTTCCATGGCGCATTTCATCACAATGCTCCATGACCACTTTCATCAAATTGCTCCATGATGCCTGTCATCACAGTGCTCCATGGCCTTTGTCATCAAAATTCTACATGGCCCCTGTAATAACAGTGCTTCATGACAACTTTTATCACAATGCTCCATGACCACTCTCATCACAATGCCAGATAAGACCTTTCATGACAATGCTCCATGGCCCTTGTCATCACAATATTTTATGACTTCTGTCATCACAATGCTCCATGCCCCTGTCATCACAATGCCCCATCACCCCTGCTATTACAGTGCTCCATGACCCCTGTCATCACAATGCTCCAAAACCCTTGTCATCACAATATTCCATGATCCGTGTGATCACGATGATCCATGAACCATTTCCGTACAATGCTCCAGTACCCCTTTCATTAAAATGCTCCATGGCACTTGTCATCACAATGCTCCAGGAATCCTTCCAGCCCAATAATCCATGACCTGTTTCCTCACAAATCTCCAGGACCGCTTTCATCACAATGCTCCATTCCCTTGTCATCTCAATGTTTCATGGCCCCTGTAATCTCAATGATCCATGCCCTTGTCATCAAAATGCTCCAGAACTCTTGTCATCATAATGATGTATGCCCATTTCATCACAAAGTTCCATGATACTTGTCATCACAATGCTCCTTGGCCTTTGTCATCACAATGTTCCATGGCCCCTGTCATCACAGTGCTCCATGATACCTTTCATCACAATTCTATTTGACCACTGTCATCACAATGCCCCAAGACACATGTCATCACAATTCGCCATGGCCCTTGTCATCACAATGCTCCATGACCCGTGTCATCACAATGGTCCAGGACACTTGTCATCACAATGATCCATGACCACTTACATCACAATGCTCCTCGACTCCTGTCATCACAATGCTCCATAGCCTATGCATTCGCAATGCTACACGGTCCCTGTAATCACATTGCTCCATGATTCATTTCATCACAATGCTCTATGGCCACTGTCATCACAATGCCACATTATACCTGTCAGCACAATGTTCCATGACAGATGTCATCACTATCCTCCATGGACCCTGTAATCACAATGCTCCATTCCCTTGTCAACGCAATGCTCCAGAACTGTTGTCATCATAATGCTCCATGACCGTCTCATCACAATTCTCCATGACAGTTTTCATCAAAATGCTCCATGGCCTTTGTCATCACAACGCTCCATGGCCCCTGTTATCACAGAGATCCATGGTACCATTCATCACAATGCTTGATAACCTCTGTCATCACAATGCCCGATGACACCTGTCATCACAATTCGCCATGGCCCTTGTCATCACAATGCTCCATGATCCATGTCATCGCACTGTTTCTGGACACTAATCATCACAATGAACTATGACCACACTCATCACAAGGCTCCATGACCCCTGTCATCACAGTGCTCCATGGCCTATGCATTCAAAATGCTCCATGGCCCCTGTAATCATATTGTTCCATGATCCCCTTCATCACAATGCTCCATGACCCCTGTCATCACAATGCTCGAAGACCCTTGTCATCATAATGCTCCATGGTCCCTATAATCACAATGTTCCATGCGCTTGTCATCACAGTGCTCCAGAATTCTTGTCATCAAAATATTCCATGGCCTTTGTCATCACAATGCTCCATGACCCCTGTCATCACAATGCTTGATGAACTTTGTCATCACAATGTTCCATGAACCATTTCGTCACGAGGTTCCGGGACCCTTGTCATCACAATGATCCATGACACCTGTCATCTCAATGCTCCATGACCTTTGTATTCACAATGTTCCATGGCCCCTGTAATTGCAGTGCTCCACGACCCCTGTCATCAAAATGCTCCCTGGTATAATTCATCACAATTCTAGATGACCACTCTCATCACAGTGCTCCAGGGCCCCTGTCATCAGAGTCCTCCATGATACCTTTCAACACAATTCTATATGACCACTGTCATCACAATGCCCCATGAAACCTGTCATCACAATTCGCCATGGCACTTGTCATCACAATGCTCCATAAACCATGTCATCACAATGTTCATGGACACTTGTCATCACAATGCTCCATGACAACTTACATCACAATGCTCCTTGACCCCTGTCATTTCATTGCTCCATGGCCTATGCATTCACAATGTGCCATGGCCCCTGTAATCACATTGCTCCATGATCCCTTTCATCACAATGCTCTATGAGCACTCTCATCACAATACCCCATGACGCCTATCATCATAATGCTCCAAGGCCCCTCTCATCACAATGCTCCATGTTCCCTGTCATCACAATGTTCCATGACTCTTGTCATCAAAATGCCTCATGATCCATTTAATCACAATGCTCCATGACTCCTTTCATCACATGCTCCATGATACTTGTCATTACACTGCCCCATGACCTTCTTCATAACAATGCTCCATGATACCAGTCATCACAATGCTCCATGACAACTGTCATCACAATGCTCCATGGCCTTTGTCATCACAATTATACATGGCCCCTGTAGTCACAGTACTCCATTACCCCTTTCATCACAATGCTCCATGACCACTGTCATCACAATGCCCCATTGCCCCTGTCATTACAATACTCCATGACCACTGTCATCACAAAGTTCCATGATTGCTGTAATCACAATGACCCATGACACCTTTCTTCACAAGGCTCCAGTTCGCCTTTCATCACAATGCCCCATGCCCCTTGTCATCACAATGCTGAATGCAGTTGTCATCACAATGCACCATGGTCCCTGTAATCACAATTCTCCATGCCCTTGTCATCAAAATGCTCCAGAAGTCATGTCATCACAATGCTCCATTCCTTTGTCTTCACAATGCTCCATGACCACGGTCATCACAATGCTCCATGATCCGAGTAATCACAATGATCCATGACCCCTTTCCTCACAATGCTCCAATACCTCTTTCATCACAATGCTCATGTCACTTGTTATCACAATGCTCCATGCCTTATAATCACAATGCTCCATGGCACGTTTCCTCACAATGCTCCAGTACCCCATTCATCACAAGTCTGTATGCCACTTGTCATCAAAATTATACATGCTCTTATCATCACAATGGCCCTGGATCCATTTAATCACAGTGCTCCATGACCCCTTTCATAACAATGCTCCATGACACCTGTCATCACAATGATCCATGACCCGTTTCATCTCAATGCTGCATGGCACCTGTCATCAGAATGCTCCAGGGCCTTTGTCATCACAATGCTCCATGGCCCCTATTATCACAGTGCTCCATGTTACCTTTCATCACAATTCTAGATGACCACTGTCATCACAATGCCCCATGACACCTGTCATCACAATTCGCCATGGCCCTTGTCATCACAATGCTGCATGATCCATGTCATCACACTGTTCCTGGACACTTATCATCACAATGAACTATGACCACACCCATCAGAAGGCTCCATGACCCCTGTCATCACAATGCTCCATGGCCTATGCATTCAAAATGCTCCATGGCCCCTGTAATCATATTGCTCCATGATCCCCTTCATCACAATGCTCCATGACCCTTGTCATCACAATGCTCCATGGTCCCTATAATCACAATGCTCCATGCGCTTGTCATCACAGTGCTCCAGAATTCTTGTCATCAAAATATTACATGGCCTGTGTCATCACAATGCTCCATGACCCCTGTCATCACAATGCTTGATGAACTTTGTCATCACAATGTTCCATGAACCGTTTCGTCATGAGGTTCCGGGACACTTGTCATCACAATGATCCATGACCCCTGTCATCTCAATGCTCTATGACCTTTGTATTCACAATGCTCCTTGGCCCCTGTAATTGCGGTGCTCCATGACCCCTGTCATCAAAATGCTCCCTGCTATATTTCATCACACTTCTAGATGACCACTCTCATCACAGTGCTCCAAGGCCCCTGTCATCAGAGTCCTCCATGATACCTTTCAACACAATTCTATATGACCACTGTCATCACAGTGCCCCATGACACCTGTCATCACAATTCGCCATGGCACTTGTCATCACAATGCTCCATAAACCATGTCATCACAATGTTCATGGACACATGTCATCACAATGCTCCATGACAACTTACACCACAATGTTCCTTGACTCCTGTCATTTCATTGCTCCATGGCCTATGCATTCACAATGTGCCATGGCCCTTGTAATCACATCGCTCCATGATCCCTTTCATCACAATGCTCTATGACCACTCTCATCACAATACCCCATGACGCCTATCATCATAATGCTCCAAGGCCCCTCTCTTCACAATGCTCCATGGTCCCTGTCATCACAATGTTCCATGACACTTGTCATCACAGTGCTCCATGACCCCTGTCATCACAATATTCACTGCCCATGTAATCACAATGCTCCTGGTCCCCTGTAATCACAATGCTCCATACTCTTGTCATCACAATGCTCCAGAACTCTTGTCATCATAATGCTCCATGCCCGTGTCCTCACAATGCTCCATGACCACTTTCATCACAATGCTCCTTGACCCCTGTCATCACAATCCTCCATGGCCTATGTATTCACAATGCTCCATGGCCCCTGTAATCACATTGCTCCATGATCCTTTTCATCACAACGTTCTATGACCACTGTCATCACAAGGCCACATGACACCTGTCATCACAATGCTCTATGGCCCCTGTCAGCACAATGTTCCATGACAGATATCATCATATTGACCCATGACCGCTGTCATCACAATGTTCCCTGCCCTTGTCATCTCAATGCTCCCTGGCCCCTGTAATCACAATGCTCCATACCCTTGTCATCGCAATGCTCCAGATCACTTCTCATCATAATGCTCCATGCCCGTGTCCTCACAATGCTCCATGGCCCCTGTCATCACAGTGCTCCATGATACCTTTCATCATAATGATAGATGAGCACTGTCATCACAGTGCTCCATGACACCTGTCAACAGAATTGGCCATGGCCCTTGTCATAACAATGCTCCAGGACACTTGTCTTCACAATGTTCCATGGCGCATTTCATCACAATGCTCCATGACCACTTTCATCAAATTGCTCCATGATGCCTGTCATCACAGTGCTCCATGGCCTTTGTCATCAAAATTCTACATGGCCCCTGTAATAACAGTGCTTCATGACAACTTTTATCACAATGCTCCATGACCACTCTCATCACAATGCCAGATAAGACCTTTCATGACAATGCTCCATGGCCCTTGTCATCACAATATTTTATGACTTCTGTCATCACAATGCTCCATGCCCCTGTCATCACAATGCCCCATCACCCCTGCTATTACAGTGCTCCATGACCCCTGTCATCACAATGCTCCAAAACCCTTGTCATCACAATATTCCATGATCCGTGTGATCACGATGATCCATGAACCATTTCCGTACAATGCTCCAGTACCCCTTTCATTAAAATGCTCCATGGCACTTGTCATCACAATGCTCCAGGAATCCTTCCAGCCCAATAATCCATGACCTGTTTCCTCACAAATCTCCAGGACCGCTTTCATCACAATGCTCCATTCCCTTGTCATCTCAATGTTTCATGGCCCCTGTAATCTCAATGATCCATGCCCTTGTCATCAAAATGCTCCAGAACTCTTGTCATCATAATGATGTATGCCCATTTCATCACAAAGTTCCATGATACTTGTCATCACAATGCTCCTTGGCCTTTGTCATCACAATGTTCCATGGCCCCTGTCATCACAGTGCTCCATGATACCTTTCATCACAATTCTATTTGACCACTGTCATCACAATGCCCCAAGACACATGTCATCACAATTCGCCATGGCCCTTGTCATCACAATGCTCCATGACCCGTGTCATCACAATGGTCCAGGACACTTGTCATCACAATGATCCATGACCACTTACATCACAATGCTCCTCGACTCCTGTCATCACAATGCTCCATAGCCTATGCATTCGCAATGCTACACGGTCCCTGTAATCACATTGCTCCATGATTCATTTCATCACAATGCTCTATGGCCACTGTCATCACAATGCCACATTATACCTGTCAGCACAATGTTGCATGACAGATGTCATCACTATCCTCCATGGACCCTGTAATCACAATGCTCCATTCCCTTGTCAACGCAATGCTCCAGAACTGTTGTCATCATAATGCTCCATGACCGTCTCATCACAATTCTCCATGACAGTTTTCATCAAAATGCTCCATGGCCTTTGTCATCACAACGCTCCATGGCCCCTGTTATCACAGTGATCCATGGTACCATTCATCACAATGCTTGATAACCTCTGTCATCACAATGCCCGATGACACCTGTCATCACAATTCGCCATGGCCCTTGTCATCACAATGCTCCATGATCCATGTCATCGCACTGTTTCTGGACACTAATCATCACAATGAACTATGACCACACTCATCACAAGGCTCCATGACCCCTGTCATCACAGTGCTCCATGGCCTATGCATTCAAAATGCTCCATGGCCCCTGTAATCATATTGTTCCATGATCCCCTTCATCACAATGCTCCATGACCCCTGTCATCACAATGCTCGAAGACCCTTGTCATCATAATGCTCCATGGTCCCTATAATCACAATGCTCCATGCGCTTGTCATCACAGTGCTCCAGAATTCTTGTCATCAAAATATTCCATGGCCTTTGTCATCACAATGCTCCATGACCCCTGTCATCACAATGCTTGATGAACTTTGTCATCACAATGTTCCATGAACCGTTTTGTCACGAGGTTCCGGGACCCTTGTCATCACAATGATCCATGACACCTGTCATCTCAATGCTCCATGACCTTTGTATTCACAATGTTCCATGGCCCCTGTAATTGCAGTGCTCCACGACCCCTGTCATCAAAATGCTCCCTGGTATAATTCATCACAATTCTAGATGACCACTCTCATCACAGTGCTCCAGGGCCCCTGTCATCAGAGTCCTCCATGATACCTTTCAACACAATTCTATATTACCACTGTCATCACAATGCCCCATGAAACCTGTCATCACAATTCGCCATGGCACTTGTCATCACAATGCTCCATAAACCATGTCATCACAATGTTCATGGACACTTGTCATCACAATGCTCCATGACAACTTACATCACAATGCTCCTTGACCCCTGTCATTTCATTGCTCCATGGCCTATGCATTCACAATGTGCCATGGCCCCTATAATCACATTGCTCCATGATCCCTTTCATCACAATGCTCTATGAGCACTCTCATCACAATACCCCATGACGCCTATCATCATAATGCTCCAAGGCCCCTCTCATCACAATGCTCCATGTTCCCTGTCATCACAATGTTCCATGACTCTTGTCATCAAAATGCCTCATGATCCATTTAATCACAATGCTCCATGACTCCTTTCATCACATGCTCCATGATACTTGTCATTACACTGCCCCATGACCTTCTTCATAACAATGCTCCATGATACCAGTCATCACAATGCTCCATGACAACTGTCATCACAATGCTCCATGGCCTTTGTCATCACAATTATACATGGCCCCTGTAGTCACAGTACTCCATTACCCCTTTCATCACAATGCTCCATGACCACTGTCATCACAATGCCCCATTGCCCCTGTCATTACAATACTCCATGACCACTGTCATCACAAAGTTCCATGATTGCTGTAATCACAATGACCCATGACACCTTTCTTCACAAGGCTCCAGTTCGCCTTTCATCACAATGCCCCATGCCCCTTGTCATCACAATGCTGAATGCAGTTGTCATCACAATGCACCATGGTCCCTGTAATCACAATTCTCCATGCCTTTGTCATCAAAATGCTCCAGAAGTCATGTCATCACAATGCTCCATTCCTTTGTCTTCACAATGCTCCATGACCACGGTCATCACAATGCTCCATGATCCGAGTAATCACAATGATCCATGACCCCTTTCCTCACAATGCTCCAATACCTCTTTCATCACAATGCTCATGTCACTTGTTATCACAATGCTCCATGCCTTATAATCACAATGCTCCATGGTACGTTTCCTCACAATGCTCCAGTACCCCATTCATCACAAGTCTGTGTGCCACTTGTCATCAAAATTATACATGCTCTTATCATCACAATGGCCCTGGATCCATTTAATCACAGTGCTCCATGACCCCTTTCATAACAATGCTCCATGACACCTGTCATCACAATGATCCATGACCCGTTTCATCTCAATGCTGCATGGCACCTGTCATCAGAATGCTCCAGGGCCTTTGTCATCACAATGCTCCATGGCCCCTATTATCACAGTGCTCCATGTTACCTTTCATCACAATTCTAGATGACCACTGTCATCACAATGCCCCATGACACCTGTCATCACAATTCGCCATGGCCCTTGTCATCACAATGCTGCATGATCCATGTCATCACACTGTTCCTGGACACTTATCATCACAATGAACTATGACCACACCCATCAGAAGGCTCCATGACCCCTGTCATCACAATGCTCCATGGCCTATGCATTCAAAATGCTCCATGGCCCCTGTAATCATATTGCTCCATGATCCCCTTCATCACAATGCTCCATGACCCTTGTCATCACAATGCTCCATGGTCCCTATAATCACAATGCTCCATGCGCTTGTCATCACAGTGCTCCAGAATTCTTGTCATCAAAATATTACATGGCCTGTGTCATCACAATGCTCCATGACCCCTGTCATCACAATGCTTGATGAACTTTGTCATCACAATGTTCCATGAACCGTTTCGTCATGAGGTTCCGGGACACTTGTCATCACAATGATCCATGACCCCTGTCATCTCAATGCTCTATGACCTTTGTATTCACAATGCTCCTTGGCCCCTGTAATTGCGGTGCTCCATGACCCCTGTCATCAAAATGCTCCCTGCTATATTTCATCACACTTCTAGATGACCACTCTCATCACAGTGCTCCAAGGCCCCTGTCATCAGAGTCCTCCATGATACCTTTCAACACAATTCTATATGACCACTGTCATTACAGTGCCCCATGACATCTGTCATCACAATTCGCCATGGAACTTGTCATCACAATGCTCCATAAACCATGTCATCACAATATTCATGGACAATTGTCATCACAATGCTCCATGACAACTTACACCACAATGCTCCTTGACCTCTGTCATTTCATTGCTCCATGGCCTATGCATTCACAATGTGCCATGGCCCTTGTAATCACATCGCTCCATGATCCCTTTCATCACAATGCTCTATGACCACTCTCATCACAATACCCCATGACGCCTATCATCATAATGCTCCAAGGCCCCTCTCTTCACAATGCTCCATGGTCCCTGTCATCACAATGTTCCATGACACTTGTCATCACAGTGCTCCATGACCCCTGTCATCACAATATTCACTGCCCATGTAATCACAATGCTCCTGGTCCCCTGTAATCACAATGCTCCATACTCTTGTCATCACAATGCTCCAGAACTCTTGTCATCATAATGCTCCATGCCCGTGTCCTCACAATGCTCCATGACCACTTTCATCACAATGCTCCTTGACCCCTGTCATCACAATCCTCCATGGCCTATGTATTCACAATGCTCCATGGCCCCTGTAATCACATTGCTCCATGATCCTTTTCATCACAACGTTCTATGACCACTGTCATCACAAGGCCACATGACACCTGTCATCACAATGCTCTATGGCCCCTGTCAGCACAATGTTCCATGACAGATATCATCATATTGACCCATGACCGCTGTCATCACAATGTTCCCTGCCCTTGTCATCTCAATGCTCCCTGGCCCCTGTAATCACAATGCTCCATACCCTTGTCATCGCAATGCTCCAGATCACTTCTCATCATAATGCTCCATGCCCGTGTCCTCACAATGCTCCATGGCCCCTGTCATCACAGTGCTCCATGATACCTTTCATCATAATGATAGATGAGCACTGTCATCACAGTGCTCCATGACACCTGTCAACAGAATTGGCCATGGCCCTTGTCATAACAATGCTCCAGGACACTTGTCTTCACAATGTTCCATGGCGCATTTCATCACAATGCTCCATGACCACTTTCATCAAATTGCTCCATGATGCCTGTCATCACAGTGCTCCATGGCCTTTGTCATCAAAATTCTACATGGCCCCTGTAATAACAGTGCTTCATGACAACTTTTATCACAATGCTCCATGACCACTCTCATCACAATGCCAGATAAGACCTTTCATGACAATGCTCCATGGCCCTTGTCATCACAATATTTTATGACTTCTGTCATCACAATGCTCCATGCCCCTGTCATCACAATGCCCCATCACCCCTGCTATTACAGTGCTCCATGACCCCTGTCATCACAATGCTCCAAAACCCTTGTCATCACAATATTCCATGATCCGTGTGATCACGATGATCCATGAACCATTTCCGTACAATGCTCCAGTACCCCTTTCATTAAAATGCTCCATGGCACTTGTCATCACAATGCTCCAGGAATCCTTCCAGCCCAATAATCCATGACCTGTTTCCTCACAAATCTCCAGGACCGCTTTCATCACAATGCTCCATTCCCTTGTCATCTCAATGTTTCATGGCCCCTGTAATCTCAATGATCCATGCCCTTGTCATCAAAATGCTCCAGAACATTTGTCATCACTATGCTCCATGCCCATGTCATCACAATGCTGCATGACCCCTGTCTTCACAATGCTGCATGACCCCTGACATCCAATGCTCCATGCCCGTATCATCACAATGCTCCATTACCCATGTCATCGTAGTGATCCATGACCCCTTTCATCACAATGCTCCATGACACCTGTCATCACAATGCTCCGTGGTCTTCGTCATCACAATGCTCCATGACCACTGTCATCACCATGCCCCATGACCCCAGTCATCACAATGCTCCATAGCCCTTGTCGTCACAATGCTCCATGATCCCTGTCATCACAATGTTCCATGACTCTTGTCATCAAAATGCCTCATGATCCATTTAATCACAATGCTCCATGACCCCTTTCATCACATGCTCCATGATACTTGTCATTACACTGCCCCATGACCTTCTTCATAACAATGCTCCATGATACCAGTCATCACAATGCTCCATGACCATTGTCGTCACAATGCTCCATGCCCCTTTCAACACAATGCTCCATGACAACTGTCATCACAATGCTCCATGGCCTTTGTCATCACAATTATAGATGGCACCTGTAATCACAGTGCTCCATGACCCCTTTCATCACAATGCTCCATGACCACTGTCATCGCAATCCCCCATGACCCTGTCATCACATTGCTTCATGGCCCCCGTCATTACAATGCTCCATGACCACTGTCATCACAATGTTCCATGATCACTGTAATCACAATGACCCATGAGATCTTTCCTCAGAAGGCTCCAGTACGCCTGTCATCACAAGGCTCCAATGCCCGTCTCATCATAATGCTTCATTATCCCTGTCAGCACAACTTTAAATGACAATTGTCATCACAATGCTCCATGACACCTGTCATCACAATGTTGCCTGCCCATGTCATCAAAATGCTCCATGTCCCCTGTAATCACAGTGTGCTATTACACCTGTCATCACAAAGTTCCCTGCCCATGTCATCACAATGCTCCATTACCAATGTAATCAAAATGTTCGCCTGCCCTTGTCATCAAAATGCTCCATGACCCCTCTAATCACAATGCTCCATGAACCCCGTCATCACAATATTCCATGACCCCTGTCTTCACAATGCTGCATGACCCCTGACATCCAATGCTCCATGCCCGTATCATCACAATGCTCCATTACCCATGTCATCGTAGTGATGCATGACCCCTTTCATCACAATGCCCCATGACACCTGTCATCACAATTCGCCATGGCCCTTGTCATCACAATGCTGCATGATCCATGTCATCACACTGTTCCTGGACACTTATCATCACAATGAACTATGACCACACCCATCAGAAGGCTCCATGACCCCTGTCATCACAATGCTCCATGGCCTATGCATTCAAAATGCTCCATGGCCCCTGTAATCATATTGCTCCATGATCCCCTTCATCACAATGCTCCATGACCCCTGTCATCACAATGCTCGAAGACCCTTGTCATCACAATGCTCCATGGTCCCTATAATCACAATGCTCCATGCGCTTGTCATCACAGTGCTCCAGAATTCTTGTCATCAAAATATTACATGGCCTGTGTCATCACAATGCTCCATGACCCCTGTCATCACAATGCTTGATGAACTTTGTCATCACAATGTTCCATGAACCGTTTCGTCATGAGGTTCCGGGACACTTGTCATCACAATGATCCATGACCCCTGTCATCTCAATGCTCTATGACCTTTGTATTCACAATGCTCCTTGGCCCCTGTAATTGCGGTGCTCCATGACCCCTGTCATCAAAATGCTCCCTGCTATATTTCATCACACTTCTAGATGACCACTCTCATCACAGTGCTCCAAGGCCCCTGTCATCAGAGTCCTCCATGATACCTTTCAACACAATTCTATATGACCACTGTCATTACAGTGCCCCATGACACCTGTCATCACAATTCGCCATGGCACTTGTCATCACAATGCTCCCTAAACCATGTCATCACAATATTCATGGACAATTGTCATCACAATGCTCCATGACAACTTACACCACAATGCTCCTTGACCTCTGTCATTTCATTGCTCCATGGCCTATGCATTCACAATGTGCCATGGCCCCTGTAATCACATCGCTCCATGATCCCTTTCATCACAATGCTCTATGACCACTCTCATCACAATACCCCATGACGCCTATCATCATAATGCTCCAAGGCCCCTCTCTTCACAATGCTCCATGGTCCCGGTCATCACAATGTTCCATGACACTTGTCATCACAGTGCTCCATGACCCCTGTCATCACAATATTCACTGCCCATGTAATCACAATGCTCCTGGTCCCCTGTAATCACAATGCTCCATACTCTTGTCATCACAATGCTCCAGAACTCTTGTCATCATAATGCTCCATGCCCGTGTCCTCACAATGCTCCATGACCACTTTCATCACAATGCTCCTTGACCCCTGTCATCACAATCCTCCATGGCCTATGTATTCACAATGCTCCATGGCCCCTGTAATCACATTGCTCCATGATCCTTTTCATCACAACGTTCTATGACCACTGTCATCACAAGGCCACATGACACCTGTCATCACAATGCTCTATGGCCCCTGTCAGCACAATGTTCCATGACAGATATCATCATATTGACCCATGACCGCTGTCATCACAATGTTCCCTGCCCTTGTCATCTCAATGCTCCCTGGCCCCTGTAATCACAATGCTCCATACCCTTGTCATCGCAATGCTCCAGATCACTTCTCATCATAATGCTCCATGCCCGTGTCCTCACAATGCTCCATGGCCCCTGTCATCACAGTGCTCCATGATACCTTTCATCATAATGATAGATGAGCACTGTCATCACAGTGCTCCATGACACCTGTCAACAGAATTGGCCATGGCCCTTGTCATAACAATGCTCCAGGACACTTGTCTTCACAATGTTCCATGGCGCATTTCATCACAATGCTCCATGACCACTTTCATCAAATTGCTCCATGATGCCTGTCATCACAGTGCTCCATGGCCTTTGTCATCAAAATTCTACATGGCCCCTGTAATAACAGTGCTTCATGACAACTTTTATCACAATGCTCCATGACCACTCTCATCACAATGCCAGATAAGACCTTTCATGACAATGCTCCATGGCCCTTTTCATCACAATATTTTATGACTTCTGTCATCACAATGCTCCATGCCCCTGTCATCACAATGCCCCATCACCCCTGCTATTACAGTGCTCCATGACCCCTGTCATCACAATGCTCCAAAACCCTTGTCATCACAATATTCCATGATCCGTGTGATCACGATGATCCATGAACCATTTCCGTACAATGCTCCAGTACCCCTTTTATTAAAATGCTCCATGGCACTTGTCATCACAATGCTCCAGGAATCCTTCCAGCCCAATAATCCATGACCTGTTTCCTCACAAATCTCCAGGACCGCTTTCATCACAATGCTCCATTCCCTTGTCATCTCAATGTTTCATGGCCCCTGTAATCTCAATGATCCATGCCCTTGTCATCAAAATGCTCCAGAACTTTTGTCATCACTATGCTCCATGCCCATGTCATCACAATGCTGCATGACCCCTGTCTTCACAATGCTGCATGACCCCTGTCATCACAATGCTCCATGCCCGTATCATCACAATGCTCCATTACCCATGTCATCGTAGTGATCCATGACCCCTTTCATCACAATGCTCCATGACACCTGTCATCACAATGCTCCGTGGTCTTCGTCATCACAATGCTCCATGACCACTGTCATCACCATGCCCCATGACCCCAGTCATCACAATGCTCCATAGCCCTTGTCGTCACAATGCTCCATGATCCCTGTCATCACAATGTTCCATGACTCTTGTCATCAAAATGCCTCATGATCCATTTAATCACAATGCTCCATGACCCCTTTCATCACATGCTCCATGATACTTGTCATTACACTGCCCCATGACCTTCTTCATAACAATGCTCCATGATACCAGTCATCACAATGCTCCATGACCATTGTCGTCACAATGCTCCATGCCCCTTTCAACACAATGCTCCATGACAACTGTCATCACAATGCTCCATGGCCTTTGTCATCACAATTATAGATGGCACCTGTAATCACAGTGCTCCATGACCCCTTTCATCACAATGCTCCATGACCACTGTCATCGCAATCCCCCATGACCCTGTCATCACATTGCTTCATGGCCCCCGTCATTACAATGCTCCATGACCACTGTCATCACAATGTTCCATGATCACTGTAATCACAATGACCCATGAGATCTTTCCTCAGAAGGCTCCAGTACGCCTGTCATCACAAGGCTCCAATGCCCGTCTCATCATAATGCTTCATTATCCCTGTCAGCACAACTTTAAATGACAATTGTCATCACAATGCTCCATGACACCTGTCATCACAATGTTGCCTGCCCATGTCATCAAAATGCTCCATGTCCCCTGTAATCACAGTGTGCTATTACACCTGTCATCACAAAGTTCCCTGCCCATGTCATCACAATGCTCCATTACCAATGTAATCAAAATGTTCGCCTGCCCTTGTCATCAAAATGCTCCATGACCCCTCTAATCACAATGCTCCATGAACCCTGTCATCACAATGTTCCATGACAGTTGTCATCACAATGCTCCATGACCCCTGTAATCACAATGCTCTATGCCCTTATCATCACAATGCTCCAGAACTCTTGTCATCATAATGATGTATGCCCATTTCATCACAAAGTTCCATGATACTTGTCATCACAATGCTCCTTGGCCTTTGTCATCACAATGTTCCATGGCCCCTGTCATCACAGTGCTCCATGATACCTTTCATCACAATTCTATTTGACCACTGTCATCACAATGCCCCAAGACACATGTCATCACAATTCGCCATGGCCCTTGTCATCACAATGCTCCATGACCCGTGTCATCACAATGGTCCAGGACACTTGTCATCACAATGATCCATGACCACTTACATCACAATGCTCCTCGACTCCTGTCATCACAATGCTCCATAGCCTATGCATTCGCAATGCTACACGGTCCCTGTAATCACATTGCTCCATGATTCATTTCATCACAATGCTCTATGGCCACTGTCATCACAATGCCACATTATACCTGTCAGCACAATGTTCCATGACAGATGTCATCACTATCCTCCATGGACCCTGTAATCACAATGCTCCATTCCCTTGTCAACGTAATGCTCCAGAACTGTTGTCATCATAATGCTCCATGACCGTCTCATCACAATTCTCCATGACAGTTTTCATCAAAATGCTCCATGGCCTTTGTCATCACAACGCTCCATGGCCCCTGTTATCACAGAGATCCATGGTACCATTCATCACAATGCTTGATAACCTCTGTCATCACAATGCCCGATGACACCTGTCATCACAATTCGCCATGGCCCTTGTCATCACAATGCTCCATGATCCATGTCATCGCACTGTTTCTGGACACTAATCATCACAATGAACTATGACCACACTCATCACAAGGCTCCATGACCCCTGACATCACAGTGCTCCATGGCCTATGCATTCAAAATGCTCCATGGCCCCTGTAATCATATTGTTCCATGATCCCCTTCATCACAATGCTCCATGACCCCTGTCATCACAATGCTCGAAGACCCTTGTCATCATAATGCTCCATGGTCCCTATAATCACAATGCTCCATGCGCTTGTCATCACAGTGCTCCAGAATTCTTGTCATCAAAATATTCCATGGCCTTTGTCATCACAATGCTCCATGACCCCTGTCATCACAATGCTTGATGAACTTTGTCATCACAATGTTCCATGAACCGTTTCGTCACGAGGTTCCGGGACCCTTGTCATCACAATGATCCATGACACCTGTCATCTCAATGCTCCATGACCTTTGTATTCACAATGTTCCATGGCCCCTGTAATTGCAGTGCTCCACGACCCCTGTCATCAAAATGCTCCCTGGTATAATTCATCACAATTCTAGATGACCACTCTCATCACAGTGCTCCAGGGCCCCTGTCATCAGAGTCCTCCATGATACCTTTCAACACAATTCTATATGACCACTGTCATCACAATGCCCCATGAAACCTGTCATCACAATTCGCCATGGCACTTGTCATCACAATGCTCCATAAACCATGTCATCACAATGTTCATGGACACTTGTCATCACAATGCTCCATGACAACTTACATCACAATGCTCCTTGACCCCTGTCATTTCATTGCTCCATGGCCTATGCATTCACAATGTGCCATGGCCCCTGTAATCACATTGCTCCATGATCCCTTTCATCACAATGCTCTATGAGCACTCTCATCACAATACCCCATGACGCCTATCATCATAATGCTCCAAGGCCCCTCTCATCACAATGCTCCATGTTCCCTGTCATCACAATGTTCCATGACTCTTGTCATCAAAATGCCTCATGATCCATTTAATCACAATGCTCCATGACTCCTTTCATCACATGCTCCATGATACTTGTCATTACACTGCCCCATGACCTTCTTCATAACAATGCTCCATGATACCAGTCATCACAATGCTCCATGACAACTGTCATCACAATGCTCCATGGCCTTTGTCATCACAATTATACATGGCCCCTGTAATCACAGTACTCCATTACCCCTTTCATCACAATGCTCCATGACCACTGTCATCACAATGCCCCATTGCCCCTGTCATTACAATACTCCATGACCACTGTCATCACAAAGTTCCATGATTGCTGTAATCACAATGACCCATGACACCTTTCTTCACAAGGCTCCAGTTCGCCTTTCATCACAATGCCCCATGCCCCTTGTCATCACAATGCTGAATGCAGTTGTCATCACAATGCACCATGGTCCCTGTAATCACAATTCTCCATGCCCTTGTCATCAAAATGCTCCAGAAGTCATGTCATCACAATGCTCCATTCCTTTGTCTTCACAATGCTCCATGACCACGGTCATCACAATGCTCCATGATCCGAGTAATCACAATGATCCATGACCCCTTTCCTCACAATGCTCCAATACCTCTTTCATCACAATGCTCATGTCACTTGTTATCACAATGCTCCATGCCTTATAATCACAATGCTCCATGGCACGTTTCCTCACAATGCTCCAGTACCCCATTCATCACAAGTCTGTATGCCACTTGTCATCAAAATTATACATGCTCTTATCATCACAATGGCCCTGGATCCATTTAATCACAGTGCTCCATGACCCCTTTCATAACAATGCTCCATGACACCTGTCATCACAATGATCCATGACCCGTTTCATCTCAATGCTGCATGGCACCTGTCATCAGAATGCTCCAGGGCCTTTGTCATCACAATGCTCCATGGCCCCTATTATCACAGTGCTCCATGTTACCTTTCATCACAATTCTAGATGACCACTGTCATCACAATGCCCCATGACACCTGTCATCACAATTCGCCATGGCCCTTGTCATCACAATGCTGCATGATCCATGTCATCACACTGTTCCTGGACACTTATCATCACAATGAACTATGACCACACCCATCAGAAGGCTCCATGACCCCTGTCATCACAATGCTCCATGGCCTATGCATTCAAAATGCTCCATGGCCCCTGTAATCATATTGCTCCATGATCCCCTTCATCACAATGCTCCATGACCCCTGTCATCACAATGCTCGAAGACCCTTGTCATCACAATGCTCCATGGTCCCTATAATCACAATGCTCCATGCGCTTGTCATCACAGTGCTCCAGAATTCTTGTCATCAAAATATTACATGGCCTGTGTCATCACAATGCTCCATGACCCCTGTCATCACAATGCTTGATGAACTTTGTCATCACAATGTTCCATGAACCGTTTCGTCATGAGGTTCCGGGACACTTGTCATCACAATGATCCATGACCCCTGTCATCTCAGTGCTCTATGACCTTTGTATTCACAATGCTCCTTGGCCCCTGTAATTGCGGTGCTCCATGACCCCTGTCATCAAAATGCTCCCTGCTATATTTCATCACACTTCTAGATGACCACTCTCATCACAGTGCTCCAAGGCCCCTGTCATCAGAGTCCTCCATGATACCTTTCAACACAATTCTATATGACCACTGTCATTACAGTGCCCCATGACACCTATCATCACAATTCGCCATGGCACTTGTCATCACAATGCTCCATAAACCATGTCATCACAATATTCATGGACAATTGTCATCACAATGCTCCATGACAACTTACACCACAATGCTCCTTGACCTCTGTCATTTCATTGCTCCATGGCCTATGCATTCACAATGTGCCATGGCCCCTGTAATCACATCGCTCCATGATCCCTTTCATCACAATGCTCTATGACCACTCTCATCACAATACCCCATGACGCCTATCATCATAATGCTCCAAGGCCCCTCTCTTCACAATGCTCCATGGTCCCGGTCATCACAATGTTCCATGACACTTGTCATCACAGTGCTCCATGACCCCTGTCATCACAATATTCACTGCCCATGTAATCACAATGCTCCTGGTCCCCTGTAATCACAATGCTCCATACTCTTGTCATCACAATGCTCCAGAACTCTTGTCATCATAATGCTCCATGCCCGTGTCCTCACAATGCTCCATGACCACTTTCATCACAATGCTCCTTGACCCCTGTCATCACAATCCTCCATGGCCTATGTATTCACAATGCTCCATGGCCCCTGTAATCACATTGCTCCATGATCCTTTTCATCACAACGTTCTATGACCACTGTCATCACAAGGCCACATGACACCTGTCCTCACAATGCTCTATGGCCCCTGTCAGCACAATGTTCCATGACAGATATCATCATATTGACCCATGACCGCTGTCATCACAATGTTCCCTGCCCTTGTCATCTCAATGCTCCCTGGCCCCTGTAATCACAATGCTCCATACCCTTGTCATCGCAATGCTCCAGATCACTTCTCATCATAATGCTCCATGCCCGTGTCCTCACAATGCTCCATGGCCCCTGTCATCACAGTGCTCCATGATACCTTTCATCATAATGATAGATGAGCACTGTCATCACAGTGCTCCATGACACCTGTCAACAGAATTGGCCATGGCCCTTGTCATAACAATGCTCCAGGACACTTGTCTTCACAATGTTCCATGGCGCATTTCATCACAATGCTCCATGACCACTTTCATCAAATTGCTCCATGATGCCTGTCATCACAGTGCTCCATGGCCTTTGTCATCAAAATTCTACATGGCCCCTGTAATAACAGTGCTTCATGACAACTTTTATCACAATGCTCCATGACCACTCTCATCACAATGCCAGATAAGACCTTTCATGACAATGCTCCATGGCCCTTGTCATCACAATATTTTATGACTTCTGTCATCACAATGCTCCATGCCCCTGTCATCACAATGCCCCATCACCCCTGCTATTACAGTGCTCCATGACCCCTGTCATCACAATGCTCCAAAACCCTTGTCATCACAATATTCCATGATCCGTGTGATCACGATGATCCATGAACCATTTCCGTACAATGCTCCAGTACCCCTTTCATTAAAATGCTCCATGGCACTTGTCATCACAATGCTCCAGGAATCCTTCCAGCCCAATAATCCATGACCTGTTTCCTCACAAATCTCCAGGACCGCTTTCATCACAATGCTCCATTCCCTTGTCATCTCAATGTTTCATGGCCCCTGTAATCTCAATGATCCATGCCCTTGTCATCAAAATGCTCCAGAACTTTTGTCATCACTATGCTCCATGCCCATGTCATCACAATGCTGCATGACCCCTGTCTTCACAATGCTGCATGACCCCTGACATCCAATGCTCCATGCCCGTATCATCACAATGCTCCATTACCCATGTCATCGTAGTGATCCATGACCCCTTTCATCACAATGCCCCATGACACCTGTCATCACAATTCGCCATGGCCCTTGTCATCACAATGCTACATGATCCATGTCATCACACTGTTCCTGGACACTTATCATCACAATGAACTATGACCACACCCATCAGAAGGCTCCATGACCCCTGTCATCACAATGCTCCATGGCCTATGCATTCAAAATGCTCCATGGCCCCTGTAATCATATTGCTCCATGATCCCCTTCATCACAATGCTCCATGACCCCTGTCATCACAATGCTCGAAGACCCTTGTCATCACAATGCTCCATGGTCCCTATAATCACAATGCTCCATGCGCTTGTCATCACAGTGCTCCAGAATTCTTGTCATCAAAATATTACATGGCCTGTGTCATCACAATGCTCCATGACCCCTGTCATCACAATGCTTGATGAACTTTGTCATCACAATGTTCCATGAACCGTTTCGTCATGAGGTTCCGGGACACTTGTCATCACAATGATCCATGACCCCTGTCATCTCAATGCTCTATGACCTTTGTATTCACAATGCTCCTTGGCCCCTGTAATTGCGGTGCTCCATGACCCCTGTCATCAAAATGCTCCCTGCTATATTTCATCACACTTCTAGATGACCACTCTCATCACAGTGCTCCAAGGCCCCTGTCATCAGAGTCCTCCATGATACCTTTCAACACAATTCTATATGACCACTGTCATTACAGTTCCCCATGACACCTGTCATCACAATTCGCCATGGCACTTGTCATCACAATGCTCCATGACCACTGTCATCACCATGCCCCATGACCCCAGTCATCACAATGCTCCATAGCCCTTGTCGTCACAATGTTCCATGATCCCTGTCATCACAATATTCCATGACTCTTGTCATCAAAATGCCTCATGATCCATTTAATCACAATGCTCCATGACCCCTTTCATCACATGCTCCATGATACTTGTCATTACACTGCCCCATGACCTTCTTCATAACAATGCTCCATGATACCAGTCATCACAATGCTCCATGACCATTGTCGTCACAATGCTCCATGCCCCTTTCAACACAATGCTCCATGACAACTGTCATCACAATGCTCCATGGCCTTTGTCATCACAATTATAGATGGCACCTGTAATCACAGTGCTCCATGACCCCTTTCATCACAATGCTCCATGACCACTGTCATCGCAATCCCCCATGACCCTGTCATCACATTGCTTCATGGCCCCCGTCATTACAATGCTCCATGACCACTGTCATCACAATGTTCCATGATCACTGTAATCACAATGACCCATGAGATCTTTCCTCAGAAGGCTCCAGTACGCCTGTCATCACAAGGCCCCAATGCCCGTCTCATCATAATGCTTCATTATCCCTGTCAGCACAACTTTAAATGACAATTGTCATCACAATGCTCCATGACACCTGTCATCACAATGTTGCCTGCCCATGTCATCAAAATGCTCCATGTCCCCTGTAATCACAGTGTGCTATTACACCTGTCATCACAAAGTTCCCTGCCCATGTCATCACAATGCTCCATTACCAATGTAATCAAAATGTTCGCCTGCCCTTGTCATCAAAATGCTCCATGACCCCTCTAATCACAATGCTCCATGAACCCTGTCATCACAATGTTCCATGACAGTTGTCATCACAATGCTCCATGACCCCTGTAATCACAATGCTCCATGCCCTTGTCATCACAATGCTCCAGAACTCTTGTCATCATAATGATGTATGCCCATTTCATCACAAAGTTCCATGATACTTGTCATCACAATGCTCCTTGGCCTTTGTCATCACAATGTTCCATGGCCCCTGTCATCACAGTGCTCCATGATACCTTTCATCACAATTCTATTTGACCACTGTCATCACAATGCCCCAAGACACATGTCATCACAATTCGCCATGGCCCTTGTCATCACAATGCTCCATGACCCGTGTCATCACAATGGTCCAGGACACTTGTCATCACAATGATCCATGACCACTTACATCACAATGCTCCTCGACTCCTGTCATCACAATGCTCCATAGCCTATGCATTCGCAATGCTACACGGTCCCTGTAATCACATTGCTCCATGATTCATTTCATCACAATGCTCTATGGCCACTGTCATCACAATGCCACATTATACCTGTCAGCACAATGTTCCATGACAGATGTCATCATATTGACCCATGACCGCTGTCATCACAATGTTCCCTGCCCTTGTCATCTCAATGCTCCCTGGCCCCTGTAATCACAATGCTCCATACCCTTGTCATCGCAATGCTCCAGATCACTTCTCATCATAATGCTCCATGCCCGTGTCCTCACAATGCTCCATGGCCCCTGTCATCACAGTGCTCCATGATACCTTTCATCATAATGATAGATGAGCACTGTCATCACAGTGCTCCATGACACCTGTCAACAGAATTGGCCATGGCCCTTGTCATAACAATGCTCCAGGACACTTGTCTTCACAATGTTCCATGGCACATTTCATCACAATGCTCCATGACCACTTTCATCAAATTGCTCCATGATGCCTGTCATCACAGTGCTCCATGGCCTTTGTCATCAAAATTCTACATGGCCCCTGTAATAACAGTGCTTCATGACAACTTTTATCACAATGCTCCATGACCACTCTCATCACAATGCCAGATAAGACCTTTCATGACAATGCTCCATGGCCCTTGTCATCACAATATTTTATGACTTCTGTCATCACAATGCTCCATGCCCCTGTCATCACAATGCCCCATCACCCCTGCTATTACAGTGCTCCATGACCCCTGTCATCACAATGCTCCAAAACCCTTGTCATCACAATATTCCATGATCCGTGTGATCACGATGATCCATGAACCATTTCCGTACAATGCTCCAGTACCCCTTTCATTAAAATGCTCCATGGCACTTGTCATCACAATGCTCCAGGAATCCTTCCAGCCCAATAATCCATGACCTGTTTCCTCACAAATCTCCAGGACCGCTTTCATCACAATGCTCCATTCCCTTGTCATCTCAATGTTTCATGGCCCCTGTAATCTCAATGATCCATGCCCTTGTCATCAAAATGCTCCAGAACTTTTGTCATCACTATGCTCCATGCCCATGTCATCACAATGCTGCATGACCCCTGTCTTCACAATGCTGCATGACCCCTGACATGCAATGCTCCATGCCCGTATCATCACAATGCTCCATTACCCATGTCATCGTAGTGATCCATGACCCCTTTCATCACAATGCCCCATGACACCTGTCATCACAATTCGCCATGGCCCTTGTCATCACAATGCTACATGATCCATGTCATCACACTGTTCCTGGACACTTATCATCACAATGAACTATGACCACACCCATCAGAAGGCTCCATGACCCCTGTCATCACAATGCTCCATGGCCTATGCATTCAAAATGCTCCATGGCCCCTGTAATCATATTGCTCCATGATCCCCTTCATCACAATGCTCCATGACCCCTGTCATCACAATGCTCGAAGACCCTTGTCATCACAATGCTCCATGGTCCCTATAATCACAATGTTCCATGCGCTTGTCATCACAGTGCTCCAGAATTCTTGTCATCAAAATATTACATGGCCTGTGTCATCACAATGCTCCATGACCCCTGTCATCACAATGCTTGATGAACTTTGTCATCACAATGTTCCATGAACCGTTTCGTCATGAGGTTCCGGGACACTTGTCATCACAATGATCCATGACCCCTGTCATCTCAATGCTCTATGACCTTTGTATTCACAATGCTCCTTGGCCCCTGTAATTGCGGTGCTCCATGACCCCTGTCATCAAAATGCTCCCTGCTATATTTCATCACACTTCTAGATGACCACTCTCATCACAGTGCTCCAAGGCCCCTGTCATCAGAGTCCTCCATGATACCTTTCAACACAATTCTATATGACCACTGTCATTACAGTTCCCCATGACACCTGTCATCACAATTCGCCATGGCACTTGTCATCACAATGCTCCATGACCACTGTCATCACCATGCCCCATGACCCCAGTCATCACAATGCTCCATAGCCCTTGTCGTCACAATGTTCCATGATCCCTGTCATCACAATATTCCATGACTCTTGTCATCAAAATGCCTCATGATCCATTTAATCACAATGCTCCATGACCCCTTTCATCACATGCTCCATGATACTTGTCATTACACTGCCCCATGACCTTCTTCATAACAATGCTCCATGATACCAGTCATCACAATGCTCCATGACCATTGTCGTCACAATGCTCCATGCCCCTTTCAACACAATGCTCCATGACAACTGTCATCACAATGCTCCATGGCCTTTGTCATCACAATTATAGATGGCACCTGTAATCACAGTGCTCCATGACCCCTTTCATCACAATGCTCCATGACCACTGTCATCGCAATCCCCCATGACCCTGTCATCACATTGCTTCATGGCCCCCGTCATTACAATGCTCCATGACCACTGTCATCACAATGTTCCATGATCAATGTAATCACAATGACCCATGAGATCTTTCCTCAGAAGGCTCCAGTACGCCTGTCATCACAAGGCTCCAATGCCCGTCTCATCATAATGCTTCATTATCCCTGTCAGCACAACTTTAAATGACAATTGTCATCACAATGCTCCATGACACCTGTCATCACAATGTTGCCTGCCCATGTCATCAAAATGCTCCATGTCCCCTGTAATCACAGTGTGCTATTACACCTGTCATCACAAAGTTCCCTGCCCATGTCATCACAATGCTCCATTACCAATGTAATCAAAATGTTCGCCTGCCCTTGTCATCAAAATGCTCCATGACCCCTCTAATCACAATGCTCCATGAACCCTGTCATCACAATGTTCCATGACAGTTGTCATCACAATGCTCCATGACCCCTGTAATCACAATGCTCCATGCCCTTGTCATCACAATGCTCCAGAACTCTTGTCATCATAATGATGTATGCCCATTTCATCACAAAGTTCCATGATACTTGTCATCACAATGCTCCTTGGCCTTTGTCATCACAATGTTCCATGGCCCCTGTCATCACAGTGCTCCATGATACCTTTCATCACAATTCTATTTGACCACTGTCATCACAATGCCCCAAGACACATGTCATCACAATTCGCCATGGCCCTTGTCATCACAATGCTCCATGACCCGTGTCATCACAATGGTCCAGGACACTTGTCATCACAATGATCCATGACCACTTACATCACAATGCTCCTCGACTCCTGTCATCACAATGCTCCATAGCCTATGCATTCGCAATGCTACACGGTCCCTGTAATCACATTGCTCCATGATTCATTTCATCACAATGCTCTATGGCCACTGTCATCACAATGCCACATTATACCTGTCAGCACAATGTTCCATGACAGATGTCATCACTATCCTCCATGGACCCTGTAATCACAATGCTCCATTCCCTTGTCAACGCAATGCTCCAGAACTGTTGTCATCATAATGCTCCATGACCGTCTCATCACAATTCTCCATGACAATTTTCATCAAAATGCTCCATGGCCTTTGTCATCACAACGCTCCATGGCCCCTGTTATCACAGAGATCCATGGTACCATTAATCACAATGCTTGATAACCTCTGTCATCACAATGCCCGATGACACCTGTCATCACAATTCGCCATGGCCCTTGTCATCACAATGCTCCATGATCCATGTCATCGCACTGTTTCTGGACACTAATCATCACAATGAACTATGACCACACTCATCACAAGGCTCCATGACCCCTGTCATCACAGTGCTCCATGGCCTATGCATTCAAAATGCTCCATGGCCCCTGTAATCATATTGTTCCATGATCCCCTTCATCACAATGCTCCATGACCCCTGTCATCACAATGCTCGAAGACCCTTGTCATCATAATGCTCCATGGTCCCTATAATCACAATGCTCCATGCGCTTGTCATCACAGTGCTCCAGAATTCTTGTCATCAAAATATTCCATGGCCTTTGTCATCACAATGCTCCATGACCCCTGTCATCACAATGCTTGATGAACTTTGTCATCACAATGTTCCATGAACCGTTTCGTCACGAGGTTCCGGGACCCTTGTCATCACAATGATCCATGACACCTGTCATCTCAATGCTCCATGACCTTTGTATTCACAATGTTCCATGGCCCCTGTAATTGCAGTGCTCCACGACCCCTGTCATCAAAATGCTCCCTGGTATAATTCATCACAATTCTAGATGACCACTCTCATCACAGTGCTCCAGGGCCCTTGTCATCAGAGTCCTCCATGATACCTTTCAACACAATTCTATATGACCACTGTCATCACAATGCCCCATGAAACCTGTCATCACAATTCGCCATGGCACTTGTCATCACAATGCTCCATAAACCATGTCATCACAATGTTCATGGACACTTGTCATCACAATGCTCCATGACAACTTACATCACAATGCTCCTTGACCCCTGTCATTTCATTGCTCCATGGCCTATGAATTCACAATGTGCCATGGCCCCTGTAATCACATTGCTCCATGATCCCTTTCATCACAATGCTCTATGAGCACTCTCATCACAATACCCCATGACGCCTATCATCATAATGCTCCAAGGCCCCTCTCATCACAATGCTCCATGTTCCCTGTCATCACAATGTTCCATGACTCTTGTCATCAAAATGCCTCATGATCCATTTAATCACAATGCTCCATGACTCCTTTCATCACATGCTCCATGATACTTGTCATTACACTGCCCCATGACCTTCTTCATAACAATGCTCCATGATACCAGTCATCACAATGCTCCATGACAACTGTCATCACAATGCTCCATGGCCTTTGTCATCACAATTATACATGGCCCCTGTAATCACAGTACTCCATTACCCCTTTCATCACAATGCTCCATGACCACTGTCATCACAATGCCCCATTGCCCCTGTCATTACAATACTCCATGACCACTGTCATCACAAAGTTCCATGATTGCTGTAATCACAATGACCCATGACACCTTTCTTCACAAGGCTCCAGTTCGCCTTTCATCACAATGCCCCATGCCCCTTGTCATCACAATGCTGAATGCAGTTGTCATCACAATGCACCATGGTCCCTGTAATCAAATTCTCCATGCCCTTGTCATCAAAATGCTCCAGAAGTCATGTCATCACAATGCTCCATTCCTTTGTCTTCACAATGCTCCATGACCACGGTCATCACAATGCTCCATGATCCGAGTAATCACAATGATCCATGACCCCTTTCCTCACAATGCTCCAATACCTCTTTCATCACAATGCTCATGTCACTTGTTATCACAATGCTCCATGCCTTATAATCACAATGCTCCATGGCACGTTTCCTCACAATGCTCCAGTACCCCATTCATCACAAGTCTGTGTGCCACTTGTCATCAAAATTATACATGCTCTTATCATCACAATGGCCCTGGATCCATTTAATCACAGTGCTCCATGACCCCTTTCATAACAATGCTCCATGACACCTGTCATCACAATGATCCATGACCCGTTTCATCTCAATGCTGCATGGCACCTGTCATCAGAATGCTCCAGGGCCTTTGTCATCACAATGCTCCATGGCCCCTATTATCACAGTGCTCCATGTTACCTTTCATCACAATTCTAGATGACCACTGTCATCACAATGCCCCATGACACCTGTCATCACAATTCGCCATGGCCCTTGTCATCACAATGCTGCATGATCCATGTCATCACACTGTTCCTGGACACTTATCATCACAATGAACTATGACCACACCCATCAGAAGGCTCCATGACCCCTGTCATCACAATGCTCCATGGCCTATGCATTCAAAATGCTCCATGGCCCCTGTAATCATATTGCTCCATGATCCCCTTCATCACAATGCTCCATGACCCCTGTCATCACAATGCTCGAAGACCCTTGTCATCACAATGCTCCATGGTCCCTATAATCACAATGCTCCATGCGCTTGTCATCACAGTGCTCCAGAATTCTTGTCATCAAAATATTACATGGCCTGTGTCATCACAATGCTCCATGACCCCTGTCATCACAATGCTTGATGAACTTTGTCATCACAATGTTCCATGAACCGTTTCGTCATGAGGTTCCGGGACACTTGTCATCACAATGATCCATGACCCCTGTCATCTCAATGCTCTATGACCTTTGTATTCACAATGTTCCTTGGCCCCTGTAATTGCGGTGCTCCATGACCCCTGTCATCAAAATGCTCCCTGCTATATTTCATCACACTTCTAGATGACCACTCTCATCACAGTGCTCCAAGGCCCCTGTCATCAGAGTCCTCCATGATACCTTTCAACACAATTCTATATGACCACTGTCATTACAGTCATCACAATTCGCCATGGCACTTGTCATCACAATGCTCCATAAACCATGTCATCACAATATTCATGGACAATTGTCATCACAATGCTCCATGACAACTTACACCACAATGCTCCTTGACCTCTGTCATTTCATTGCTCCATGGCCTATGCATTCACAATGTGCCATGGCCCCTGTAATCACATCGCTCCATGATCCCTTTCATCACAATGCTCTATGACCACTCTCATCACAATACCCCATGACGCCTATCATCATAATGCTCCAAGGCCCCTCTCTTCACAATGCTCCATGGTCCCGGTCATCACAATGTTCCATGACACTTGTCATCACAGTGCTCCATGACCCCTGTCATCACAATATTCACTGCCCATGTAATCACAATGCTCCTGGTCCCCTGTAATCACAATGCTCCATACTCTTGTCATCACAATGCTCCAGAACTCTTGTCATCATAATGCTCCATGCCCGTGTCCTCACAATGCTCCATGACCACTTTCATCACAATGCTCCTTGACCCCTGTCATCACAATCCTCCATGGCCTATGTATTCACAATGCTCCATGGCCCCTGTAATCACATTGCTCCATGATCCTTTTCATCACAACGTTCTATGACCACTGTCATCACAAGGCCACATGACACCTGTCATCACAATGCTCTATGGCCCCTGTCAGCACAATGTTCCATGACAGATATCATCATATTGACCCATGACCGCTGTCATCACAATGTTCCCTGCCCTTGTCATCTCAATGCTCCCTGGCCCCTGTAATCACAATGCTCCATACCCTTGTCATCGCAATGCTCCAGATCATTCCTCATCATAATGCTCCATGCCCGTGTCATCACAATGCTCCATGGCCCCTGTCATCACAGTGCTCCGTGATACCTTTCATCATAATGATAGATGACCACTGTCATCAAAATGCTCCATGACACCTGTCATCATAATTGGCCATGGCCCTTGTCATCACAATGCTCCAGGACACTTGTCTTCACAATGTTCCATGGTGCATTTCATCACAATGCTCCATGACAACTTTCATCAAATTGCTTCATGATGCCTGTCATCACAATGCTCCATGGCCTTTGTCGTCAAAATTTTACATGGCCCCTGTAATAACAGTGCTTCATGACAACTTTTATCACAATGCTCCATGACCACCCTCATCACAATGCCAGATAAGACCTATCATGACAATGCTCCATGGCCCTTGTCATCACAATGCTCCATGGTCCCTATAATCACAATGCTCCATGCCCTTGTCATCACAGTGCTCCAGAATTCTTGTCATCAAAATGTTCCATGGCCTTTGTCATCACAATGCTCCATGACACCTGTCATCACAATGCTTGATGAACCTTGTCATCACAATGCTCCCTGAACCGTGTCATCACAAGTTTCCAGGACCCTTGTCATCACAATGATCCATGACCTCTGTCATCTCAATGCTCCATGACCTTTGTCATCACAATGCTCCATGACCCCTATTATCACAGTGCTCCATGACACATGTCATCAGAATTGGCCATGGCCCTTGTCATCACAATGCTCCAGGACACTTGTCTTCAGAATGTTCCATGGCGCATTTCATTACAATGCTCCATGACCACTTTCATCAAATTGCTCCATGATGCCTGTCATCACAATGCTCCATGGCCTTTGCCATCAAAATTCTACATGGCCCCTGTAATAACAGTGCTCCATGATCCCTTTCATCACAATGCTCCATTACCACTTTCATCACAATCCCCCATGACTCCTCTCATCACAATGCTTCATTGCCCCTTTCAGCACAGTGCTCCATGGCCCCTGTCATCACTGTGCTCTATGATACCTTTTATCACAATGCCACATGACGCCTGTTATCACAATGCACCAAGGGCCCTCTCATCACAATGCTCCATGATCATTGTCAGCACAATATTCCATGACACTTCTCATCAAAATGATCCATGACACCTTTCTTCACATTACTCCATGACCCCTGTCATCACAATGAAACATGACACTTTCCCTCACAATACTCCAGTACCTCTTTCATCACAATGCTCAATGCCAATTGTCATCACAATGCACCATGCCTTCTCAGCACAATGCTCCTTGGGCCTATAATCAAAATGTTCCATGCCCTTGTCATGACAATGCTCCATGCCCATGTAAACACAATGCTCCAGGACCACTGTCATTACAATGTTCGATGACCCATGTCATCACAATTCTCCATGCCTTTGTCATCACAATGCTTCATGGAACTTGTCATCACAATGTTCCATGATCCCTGTCATCACAATGCTCCATGACCCTTGTCATCAAAATGCTGCATGATCCCTGTAATCGCAAGTCTCTGTGACCGCTATCATCACAATGCTCTAGGACGATTTTTCTCACAATGCTGCAAGCTTGCTGTAATCACAATTCCCCTTGACACCTGTCATCACAATGCTCCATGGCCTTTGTCAACACAATGCTCCATGGCCCCTGTCATCAGAGTGCTCCATGATACCTTTCATCACAATGCTAGATGTCCACTGTCATCACAATGCACCAGGACACCTGTCATCACAATTCGCCATGGCCCTTTTCATCACAATGCTCCATGAAACGTGTCATCACAAGGTTCCAGAACACTGTCATCAAGATGGTCCATTACCATTTTCATCACAATGCTCCATGAAACCTGTCATCAAAATGCTCCATGGCCCCTATAATCACAGTGCTCCATGACAAATTTCATCAAAATGCTCCATGACCACTGTCATCACAATGTCCTATGAGGCCTGTCATCACAATGTTCCAAGGCCCCTCTCATCACAGTGCTCCATGATCACTGTCAGCACAATGTTCCATGACACTTGTCATCACAATGCTCCAGAATTTTTGTCATCACAGTGTTCAATGACCGTGTCATCACAATGCTCCATGACCCATGTCATCACAATGCTCCATGATACCTTTCGTCACAATTCTAGATGACCACCGTCATCACAATGTCCCATGACACCTGTCTTCACAATTGGCCATGGCCCTTGTCATCACAATGCTCCATGAACCATGTCATCACAATGTTCCAGGACACTTGTCATCACAATGCTCCATAGCCTTTGTCATCACATTATTCCATGGCCCCTGTCATCACAGTGGTCCATGATATATTTCATCACAATAATAGATGACCACTGTCATCACAATGACCCATGACACCTGTCCTCACAATTTGCCATGCCCCTTGTCATCAAAATGCTCCACGAACCGTGTGATCACAAGGTTCTAGGACACTTCTCATCACAATGCTCCATGACCGCTTTCATCACAATGCTCCATGCCCACTGTCATCACAATGCCCCATGACGCCTGTCATCACAATGCTCCATGGCCCCTTTCTTTACAATGCTCCATGACACCTTTCATCACAATGTTCCATGACAGTTGTCATCATAATGATGCATGACCCCTGTCATCACAATGTTCCCTGCCCTTTTCATCACAATGCTTTTGTCCCCTGTAATCAGAATGCTCCACGCCCATGTCCTCACAATGCTCCCTGGTGCTTTTCATCACAATGCTCCATGACCACTTTCATCACAATGCTCCATGACCACTTTCATCACAATGCCCCAAGAACCCTGTAATCACAATGCTCCATGGCCCTTGTCATCACAATGCTCTATGACCCTTGTCATCAGAACGCTCCATGGTGCTTCTCATCACAATGATCCAGAGCCTTATTGCCTGAGTTGGGAATAGTATCATTGTCTCAGTTAGGGACACTGTCAGTGCCTGAGTTGGGAGTAGTGACAGGGTCATAGTTAGCGACAGTGTCAGAGCCTGAGTTGGGGCCTTAATGAGGGACAGTGTCAGGGCCAAAGGAAGGAGTAGTCTCAGGACCTTAGTTAGGGACAGTGTCAGTGCCTGAATTAGGAATAGTGTCAGTGCCTAAGTTATGGACAGTGTCAGGGCATGAATTAGGAGTAGTCTCTGGGCCTTAGGTAGGGATAGTGTCAGTGCCTGTGTTGGCAGTAGTTTCAGGGCATTATTAAGGGACAGTGTCAGTGCCTGAGGTGGGAGTAGTGTCAGGGTCTTAGTTAGGGATAGTGTCAGTGACTGAGTTGGGTGTAGTGTCAGGGCCTTAGTTAGGGATAGTGTCAGTGGCTGAGATGGGATTAATGTCTGAGTCTTTATTAGGGACAATGTCAGGGCCTGAGTTAAGAGTAGTGTCAAGGTCGTTGTTAGGGAGAGTGTCAGTGCCTGAGTTGGGAGTAGTGCCAGGGCCTTGTTAGGGACAGTGTCAGTGCCTATGTTGGGAGTAGTGTCAGGGCCTTAGTTAGGAACAACGTCACTGCCGGAGTTGGGAGTAGTGTCAGGGTCTTTGTTAGGGACAGTGTCAAGGCCTTAGGTAAGAGTAGTGTTAAGGCCTTAGTTAGGGAGTGTGTCAGTGCAGGAGTTGTGAACAATGTCAGAGCCTTAGTTAGGGACAGTTTCCGGGCCTGAGGTTGGAGTAGTCTCAGGGCCTTAGTTAGAGAGTGTGTCAGTGCCTGAGTTGGGAGTAGTGTCAGGGCCTTAGTCAGGGACTATTTCAGGGCGTGAGTTAGGAGTAGTTTCAGGGCTTTAGTAAGGGACAGTGTCAGTGCCTGAGTTGGGAGTACTGTCTGGGTGTATTTAGGGGCAGTCTCAGTGCCTATGTTGGGAGTAGTGTCAGGGCCTTTGTTCAGAACAATGTCAGTGCATGAGTTACGAGTAGTGTCATGACCTTAGTAAGAGACAGTGTCAGTGCCTGAGCTGGGAGTAGTGTCAGGGCCGTAGTTAGGGACAGTGTCAGTGGCTTAGTTGGGAGTAGTTTCAGGGTATTTGTTAGGGACAGTGTCAGTGCCTGAGTTTAGAGTAGTTTCAGAGCCTTAGTTAGGGACAGCGTCAGTGCCTGAGTTGGGAAGAGACTCAGGGCTTTAGTTAAGGACAGCATCAGTGCCTGACTTGGGATTAGTGTCAGGGCCTTAGTTAGGGACAGCGCCATTGCCTGTGTTGTGAGTAGTGACAGGTCTTTAGTTAGGAACAGTGTCAGTGCCTGAGGTGGGATTATTTTCAGGGTCTTTATTATGGACAGTGTCATTGCCTGAGTTGTGAGTAGTGTCAAGGCCTTAGTTATGGACAGCATCACTGCCGGAGTTGGGAGTAGTGTCAGAACCTTATTTAGGGACAACTTCAGTGTCTGAGTTGGGAGTAGTGTCAGGGCCTCAGTTAGGGAGAGTGTCAGTGCCTGAGTTGGGAGTAGTGTCTGGGTCTTAGTTAGGGAAAATGTCAGTGGCTGAGTTGGCATTAGTTTCATTGCCTTATTTAGGGACAGTTTCAGGGCCTGAGTTAGGAGTATTGTCAAGGCACTAGTTAGGGACAGTGTCAGTTCCTGAGTTGGGAGTAGTGTCAGGGCCTTAGCTAGGGACAGTGTCAGTGCCTGATTTGAGAGTAGTGTCAGGGTCTAATTAGCGACTGTGTCAATGCCTATGTTTGGTGCAGTTTCACTGCAATATTTAGGGACAGTGTCAGTGCCTATGTTCGGAGTTCTGTCAGGGTGTTAGTTAGGAACATTGTCAGTGCCTTTGTCGGGAGTAGTGTCAGGGCCTTAGTTAGGGACAGTGTCAGTTCCTGAGTTGGGAGTATTGTCAGGGCCTTAGTTAGGGACAGTGTCAGGGACTGAGTTAGGAGTAGTGTCAGGGCTCTAGTTAGGGTCACTGTCAGTACCTGAGTTAGGACGACTGTCAGGGCCTTATTTAGGAAGAGTGTCAGGGCCTTAGTTAGGAGGAGCACCAGTGCCTACGTTAGGTATTGGATCGGCACCTGAGTTAGGAATAATGTCAGGGCTTTAGATAGGGACAGTGTCAGTGCCTGATTTAGGAGTAGTGTCAGCGCTCTAGTTAGGGTCACTGTCAGTGCCTGAGTTAGGACGACTGTCAGGGCCTTATTTAGGAAGAGTGTCAGGGCCTTAGTTAGGAGGAGCACCAGTGCCTACGTTGGGTATTGGATCGGCACCAGAGTTAGGAATAATGTCAGGGCTTTAGATAGGGACAGTGTCAGTGCCTGATTTAGGAGTAGTGTCAGGGCCTTAGTTAGGGACAGTGTGACTGCCTTAGTTAATAGTACTGTCAGGGTCTTAGTTAGGGAGAGTGTCAGTTCCTGAGTTAAGAGTAATGTAAGGGCCGTATTTTGGGACAGTGTCAGTGCCTCCATTAGGAATTGTATCAGCGCCTCATTTAGGATTACTGTCAGGGCTTTAGTTAGGGACATTGTCAGGGCATGAGCTTGGAGTAGTGTAAGGGCCTATGTTTGGAGCAGTGTCAGGACCTATGTTAAGGACAGTGTCAGGGCTTGTGTTAGGAGAAGTGTCAGGGTCTTAGTTAGGGAACATGTCAGGGCTTGAGTTAGGAATAGAGTCAGGGTCTTAGTTTGGGCCAGTGTCAGTGCCTGATTTAGGAGTAGCATTGTTGCCTTTCTTAGGTATTGTATCAGTGCCTGAGTTAGGAGTAATGCCAGGGCCTTAGTTAGGGAGAGGGTCAGTACCTGATTTAGGAATAGTGTCAGGGCCTTATTTAGGGACAGTGTCAGGGCCTGAGTTAGGAGTAGAGTCAGGACCTAAGTTAGGGACAGTGTCAGTGGTTGAGTTAAGAGTACTGTCAGGGCCTTAGTTAGGGACAGTGTCAGGGCCTGGGGTAGTAGTAGTGTCAGGGCCTTAGTTAGCAGTAGCATCAGTGCCTTCATTAGGTATTGCATCAGCGCCTCAGTTAGGAATATTTTCAGGGTCTTATTTAGGGACAGTGTTAGTGCCTGAGTTACGAGTTGTGTCGGCCTTAGTTAGGGACCTTTTCAGGGCCTGAGTTAGGAGTAATGTCAGGGCCTTCCTTAGGTATTGTATTAGCGCCTGAGTTAGGAGTAGTGTCAGGGCCTTAGTTAGCGACATTGCCAGGGCATGATTTAGGAGTAGTGTTAGGGCGTGAGTTATGAACAGTGTCAGGGCCTTAGTTAGTGACAGTGTCAGTTCCTGAGTTAGGAGTAGAGTCAGTGCCTATGTTAGGGACAGTGTCAGTGCTGAGTTCGGAGTAGTATCAGGGCCTTAGTTAGGGACAGTGTCAGGGCCTGAGTTAGGAATATTGTCAGGGCCTTATTCAGGGACAGTGTCAGTGCCTGAGTTAAGAGAAGTGTCAGAGGCTTTTATAGGGTCAGTGTCAAAGCCTGACTTAACAGTAGTGTCACAGCTTTAGTTAGGGCCAGTGTCAGGGCCTTAGTTAAGACCTCCATCAGGGCCTATGATAGGAATCAGATCAGAGCCTGTGTTACGAATAGTGTCAGGGCCTTAGTTAAGGACAGTTTCAGGGCCTGAATCATGAATTACTCCTTACTCTCCTCACTAAGGACTTTTGACACTACTGTTAATTCAGGCCCTGATAATGTCCTTAACTAAGGCCCTGACATTTTCCCTGGCTAAGGCCCTGAACTTCTCCTAAGTCACGCCCTGATACTATCCCTAACAATGACCTTGAAACTACACCTAACATAGACCCTGACATGATACCTAACAAAGGCTCTGTTGCTAGTCCAAACTAAGGCCCTGAAATTGGTCCTAAACAAGGCCTTGACACTAATCTTAACTCAGGCCCTAGCACTGTCCCTAACTAGGTCCCTGACAGTAAACCAAACTCAGAACCTGACACTGTCCCTAAGCAAGGCCCTGACACTACTCCTAACTCAGTACCTTACACTGTACCTAACAATGTCTCTGATGCTAGGCTTAACTCAGGCCCTGAAACTGTCTGTAACTAAGGACCTACTGCCATCAGTATCCAAAGTCCTGACATTGTCCTGAGCTAATATCCTGACCTATGTCTTTCCAAGGTCCTGAAACTGTCCCAAATTAAGCCCTGACGCTGTCCCTAAGTGAAGACCTGAGGCTGTCCCTAACTCAGGCCCTGAAGTTAACCGAAGCCTTGAAGCTGAGACTAACTCAGGCCCTGGTCATATGTCTAATGAAGATCTTAATGCTGATCCAGCAAAGAAATTGATGCTACTCCGAAGTCATGCCCTGACAGTGTGCCCAGCTAAGGGCCTGAGGCTAGGCCTCACTCAAGCCATGTCCCTTTCCCTAAGTCAGGCCCTGACACTGTCACTAACTAAGGCCATGACTCTACTCCCAAATCAGTCCCGCACATTGTACCTAACGAAGGTTCTGATGCTAGTCGTAACTCAGGGCCTGACACTGTCTCTAACTAAGGGCTGCTGCCATCAACATCTAAAGACCTGACATTATCCGGAGACAATAACCTGACCCATGTCTTAGCAAGGTCCTGAAAGTTTCCCAAAATAAGCCCTGACGCTGTCCTTAAGTGAGGCCCTGAAGCTTTCCCTAACTAACTCAGGCCTTGATGCTGTGACTAACACTGACCCTGATCAAGTCTTTAACTAAGACCCTAAGGCTGATCCAGCAGAGGCCCTAATGCTGCTCCTAAGTCATGCCCTGACAGTGTCCCCCACTAAGTGTCTGATGCTAGGCCTCACGCAGACCCTATCGCTCTCCCTAAGTCAGGTTCTGATGCTGTCCCTACCTGAAGCCCTAACACTGGTTCTGAATAAGGCCCTGAGAGTCTCAGTAACAAAGGTCTTCACACTATCCTTAGGTCATTTCCTGACACTATCCCTAGATGTTAAACTGACACGGTCACTAGCTAATGTCCTGCCTCTTATGCTAACTGAAGCCCTTAGGCTGTGCCTACCTCAGGCACTGAATTTAGTCCCAAGACCATGAAACTGTCCCGAACTAAGGCCTAGATGCTCGCCCTACATCCGGCCCTGACACTGTCCCTAACTAAGGCCCTAACACGATTGTCAACTGTGGACCTGACAGTGGAACTATCAGAGGCGCGCTACTCCTAACTAACGCCTTCACACTGTCCCTAACTTAGGCCCTGCTACGATCAATATCTAAAGTCCTGACATTATCCTGAGCTAATATCCTGACCCATGTCTTACCAAGGTCCTGAAACTCTCCCAAAGTTAGCCCTGACACTGTCCCTAAGTGAGGCCCTGAGGCTGTCCCTCACAGAGGTCCTGATAATGTCTTAAACTAAGACCCTAATGCTGACCCTACAGAGAACCTTATGCTGATCCTATGTCATGCCCTGACGCTGTCCGTAGCTAAGGCCCTGACTCTAGGCATCACTCAGGCCCTGTTGCTCTCCCTAAGTCAGGCTAAGATTCTATCCCTGGGCCTAAATTAGGGACTGATGCTCTAATTAGTTATGGTCTTGACAGAATCCCTAGGTCATTTCCTGACACTATCCCTAGATCTTAACCTAAACTTGTCTTTAGCTATTGTCGAACCTCTTATGCTAACTAAATCCCTGACATTGTCTCTAACTAAGAGCCTGAAATTAGTCCTGAGGCCGTCAACCTGTCCGTAACTGGAGTTTGGAGGATCATCCTAACTGAGGCGCTGACACTGTCCCTAACTAAAGCCATGACACTACACCTAACTCAGTCCCTGACACTGTACTTTACAAGGGCTGTGATGCTAGTCCTAACTCAGGCCCTGACACTGTCTCTAAGTAAGGCTCAGAATTTGCCCCTAATATAGGCCCTGCTGTCAGCAACAACTAAAAACTGGACACTAGCCTGAGTTAATATCCTGACATATTTCTAACCAAGGTCCTGACACTGTCCCTAAGAAAGCCCTATCACTGTACCTAAGTTAAGAACTGAGGCTGTCCCTAACTCAGGCCCTGAAGCTTTCCCTAACTGAGGCCTTCACGCTGTGACTAACTGAGGACCTGATGATGTCTGTATCTAAGACGCTAAAGTCGATCCAACAGAGGAGCTGATGCTGTTCCTAAGTCATGCCCTGACATTGTCCTCATCTAAGGGCCTGACGTTAGGCCTCACTCAGGCCCTGTCGCTCTCCCTAAGTCAGGCTCTGATGCTGTCTCTACCTGAAGCCCTGACACTGGTTCTAAATAAGGATCTGATACTCTCAGTAACTAAGGTTTTGACACTATGCTTAGGTCCTTTCCTGACAATATCCCTAGACCGTAACCTGACCCTGTCCCTAGCAAATGTCGTGCCTCTTATGCTAACTACAGCCCTGCTGCTGTCCTTAACTAAGGGCCTAAAATTACTCTCGAGGCTGTGACCCTGTCCGTACCTAAGGCCTCGATGTTCGTCCTAATTCAGGGCCTGACACTGTCCCTAACTAAGGCCCTGCTGCCATCAATATCTAACGTCCTGACACTATCCTGAGCTAATTTCTTGACCCATCTCTTACCAAGGTCCTGAAACTGTCCCTAAGGAAGCCCTGATGCTGTCTCTAAGTGAGGCCTTGAGGCTGTCCCTAACAGAGGCCCTGATAATATCTGTAACATAGCCCCTGAGGCTGATCCTACCGTGGCTCTTATGCTGCTCCTAAGTCATGCCCTGACACTGTCTCTAGCTAAGGCCCTGACGCTAGGCCTCACTCAGGCCCTGTCCCACTCCCTAAGTCAGGCTCTGACACTGTTCCTACCCGAAGCCCTGACACTCACTGCTCCTAAATTAGGTCCTGATGTGCTAAGTAACTAAGGTCTTGACACTATCCCTAGGTCATTTCCTGACACTCTCCCTAGACCTTAACCCAACCTTCTCTTTAGCTAATGTCGAGATGAGCTAAAGAGATTCTTTAGAACGAGATTCTTTCATCTTCTGAATATAGTTTTCTTCAAAACATAATTTTTATAGTGTTACTAACTTTAAACAAAATGTACTCAATTGCTGTGGAATATTCCTTCATAGGAGCGTGCATGGTTCACTTGTGCATCTGCTTGTGGTGGTGCTCAGGTTGCTTTCAGCTGTAGATCCCCTTATGCTAGCTAAATCCCTGATTCTGTCCCTAAATGAGGCCCTGAATTTAGGTCCGAGGCCATGAACCTGTCCCTAACTGAGGCCTGGAGGCTCGTCCTAATGCAGGCCCTGACACTGTCCCTAACTAAGGCTCTGACACTACACCTAACTCAGTCACTGACACTGTACCTAACAAAGGCTCTGATGCTAGTCCTAACTTAGGCGCTGACACTGCCTCTAACTAAGGCCCTGCTGCCGTCAATATCTGAACACCTGATATTATCCTGAGCTAATAGCCTGACCCATGTCTTACCAAGGTCCTGAAACTTTCCCAAAGTAAGCCCTGATGCTGTCCCTAAGTGAGGCCTTGAGGCTATCCCTAACGGAGGCCCTGATAATAGCTTTAACCAAGACCCTAATGCTGATCCTACAGAGGCCTTTATGCTGCTCCTAAGTCATGCCCTGATACTGTCCCTTACTCAGGCCCTAAAGATAGGCCTCACTTAGGCCCTGTTGCTGTACCTTAGTTAGGCTCTGATGCTGTCCATACATCAAGCCCTGGCACTGGTCCTGATTAAGGTGCTCACGCTGCTGCTAACTAAGGCCTTGATGCTCTCAATAACTAAGGTCTTCTCGTTATCCCTTGGTCATTTCCTTTCACTGTCTCTGGCCTGGAACCTGACTCTGTCCCGAGATAATCTCCTGCACCTTATGCTAACTGAAACCCTAATGCTCTCCCTAACTAAGGCCCTGACTACTCCTAACTAAGGCCATGACACTGAATCTAACAAAGGCCCGGAATCTGTCCTTAATATAGGCCCTACTGCCAGCAATGACTAAAATCCTGACACTCTCCTGAGCTAATATCCTGACTCATTTCTAACCAAGGTCCTGACACTGTCCCTAAGAAAGCCCTGTCGCTGTCTTTAAGTGAAGACATGAGGCTGTCTGTAACTCAGACCCTGAAGCTTTCCCTAACTGAGGCCTTGACGCTGTGACTAACTAGGGCTCCGGTCATGTCTTTAACTAAGAACCTAAAGCTGATCCAACAAAGGCACTGATGCTGCTCCTAAGTCATTCCCTGACAGTGTCCCCAGCTAAGGGCCTGACATTAGGCCTCACTCAGGCCCTGTCGCTCTCCCTAAGTCAGGCCCTGATGCTGTCCCGACCTGAAGCCCTAACACTGCTTCTGAATAAGTCCCTGAGAGTCTCAGTAACAAAGGTCTTCACACTATCCTTAGGTCATTTCCTGACACGATTCCAAGCCTTTACCCTAACCCTGTCCCGAGCTAATGTCCTACCTCTTATGCTAACTAAAGACCTTATGCTGTGCCTAATTCAGGCACTGAATTTAGTCCCAAGGCCGCTAGACTGTCCCTAACGTGGCTCGATGCCCTTATCGTCACAATGTTCCATGACCACTGTCATCACAATGCTCCACGCCCTTGTCATCACAATGCTCCATAACCCCTGTCATCACAATGCTCCATGCCATTGTCATCACAATGCTCCATGCCCTTATCATCACAATGCTCCATGACCCCTGTCATCCCAATGCTCCATGAGCCTTGTCTAAAATGCTACATGCCTGTGAAATCACAAAGCTCCATGCCCCCTGTCATCACAAGTCTCCATGACTCTTGTCATCACAATGCTTCATGGCCCCTGTCATTCAAAATGCCATATGACCACTATCATCAAAATGTTCCATGGCCCTTGTCATCACAATGCCCCGTGACCCCTGTCATCACAATGTTCCAGGCCCCCAGTCATCACAATGAGCCATGACCCCTTTCATCACAATGCTCCAGGTCCGTTTTCAGCACAATGCTCCATGACCCCTGTCATCACAATGTTCCCTGGCATTTGTCATCACAATTCTCCATGGCCCCTGTAATCACAGTGCTCTATGACAACGTTCATCACATTGCTCCATGACCACTGTTATCATAATGCCACATGAGCCCTGTCATCACAATGCTCCATGGCCCTTGTCATCACAATGCTCCATGATCCTTGTAATCAAAATGCTCCTTGACCCTTTCATCAAAATGTTACAGTACCCCTTTCTTCACAATGCTCCATGCCGCTGGTCACCACAATGCTCCATGACCTCTGTCATCACAACGCTCCATGTCCCTTGTCATTAAAATGCTCCATGGCCCCTGTCATCACTATGCTGCATCATCCTTATAATCTCAATGCTCCATGGTCCTCGTCATCACAAATCTCCACGCATTTGTCATCACAATGCTCCATGACCCCTGTCATCCCAATGCTCCATAGCACTTTTCATCACAATGCTACGTGACCACTTTTATCACAACGTTCCATGACCACTTTGATCACAATGCTCCATGACCACTTTTATCACAATGTTCCATGACCACTTTAATCACAATGCTCCATGACCACTTTCATCACAATGCCCCATGACCCCTGTCATCAAAATGCTCCATGGCCCTTGTCACCACAATGCTCCAGGACCCGTCATCACAATTCTCCATGGCCCTTGTCATCACAATGCTCCATGGCGCTTGTCATCACAATGATCTAGAGCCTTAGTGCTTGAGTTGGGAGTAGTATCATTGCCTCAGTTAGGGACACTGTCATTGCCTGAAATGGGAGTAGTGTCAGAGCTTTAGTTAGGGACAGAGCCAGGGCGAGTTGGGAGTAGTGCCAGTGCCTTAGTTAGGGACAGCGCCAGTGCTTGCATTGGGAGTAGTGTCAGGGCCATAGTTAGGGACAGTGTCAGTGGCTCAGATGGGAATAGTGTCAGGGCCTTGGTTACGGACATTGTCAGTGCCTAAGTTGGGATTTTTGTCAGGGTCTTTATTATGGACAGTGTCAGGGCCTGAGTTAAGAGTAGTGTCAAGGCCTTAATTTGGAAGTGTGTCAGTGTCTCAGTTTGGAGTAGTGTCAGACCCTTAGTTAGGAACAGCATCAGTGCCTGAGTTGGGAGTAGTGACATGGCCTAAGTTATGAACAGTGTCAGGGTCTGACTTAGGAATCGTGTCAGGACCTTAGTTAGGGACAGTGTCAGTGATTGTGTTAGGAATAGTGTCAGGGCCTAAGTTAGGAGTAGTCTGAGACTGGTAGTTAGGAACAGTGTCAGGGCCTGAGTTGTGAGTAGTTACAGGGCCTTATAGAAAGTGTCAGTGCCAGAGTTGGGAGTTATGTCAGGACCTTAATTAGGGACAGTGTCAGTGCCTGAGTTGGGAGTAGTGTCAGGTCCTAGTTAGGGACAGGGTCAGTGCCTGAGTTGTGAGTAGTTTCAGGGCCGTAGTTAGAGAAAGTGTCAGTGCCAGAGTTGGGAGTTATGTCAGGGCCTTAGTTAGGGACAGTGTCAGTGCCTGAGTTGGGAGTAGTGTCAGGGCCTAGTTAGGGACAGTGTCAGTGCCTGAGTTGGAAGTAGTGTCAGGGCATTAGGGACAGTGTCAGTGGCTGAGATGGGAGTGGTGTCAGGGTCTTAGTTAGGGAGAGTGTCAGTGCCTGAGTTGGGAATAGTCTCAGGGTCTTTTTTGGGGACAGCATCAGGGCATGAGTTAAAAGTAGTGTCAAGGCCTTAGTTAGGGAGAGTGTCAGTGCCTGTGTTGGGAGTAGTATCAGGCCCTTCGTTAGGGGCAGTGTCAGGGTCTGAGGTAGAAGTAGTCTCAGGGCCTTAGTTAGGTAGCGTGTCAGTGCCTAAGTAAGTAGTAGTGTGAGGGCCTTAGTTAGGGACAGTGTCAATGCCTGTGTTGGGAGTAGTGTCAGAGCCTTAGTTAGGGACAGCGTCAGTGCCTGAGTTAGGAGTAGTGTGATGGCCGTAGTTAGGGACACTCTCAGTGCCAGAGTTGGGGGTAGTGGCAGGCCTTTGTTAGGGACTGTGCCAGGGCCTGAGTTAAGAGTAGTGTCAAGTCCTTAGTTAGGGACAGTGTTAGTGCCTGAGTTGAGAGTAACGTCAAGGCCTTAGTTAGGGACAATGTCAGTGCCTAGTTTGTGAGTAGTGTCAGGGCCTTAGTTAGGGACAGTGTCAGTGCCTGAGTTGGGAGTACTGTCAGGGCGTATTTCGGGACAGTCTCAGTGCCTATGTTGGGATTAGTGTCACGGCCTTTGTTAGGAACAAAGTCAGTGCCTGAGTTGGGAGTTGTGTCAGGATATTAGTAAGGGACAGTGTCAGTGCCTGAGTTAGGAGAAGTGTCAGGGCTGTAGTTAGGGATAGTGTCAGTGCCTGAGTTGGAGGTAGTGTCAGGGCCTTAGGGACAATGTCAGTGGCTGAGATGGGAGTAGTGTCACGGTCTTAGTTACGGAGAGTGACAGTGCCTGAGGTGGGAATAGTGTCAGGGTCTTTGTTAGGGACAGTGTCAGGGTATTAGTTAAGAGTAGTGTCAAGGCCTTTGTTAGGGAGAGTGTCAGTGTCTGAGTTGGGAGGAGTGTCAGACCCTTAGTTAAGGGACAGCGTCAGTGTCTGAGTTAGGAATAGTGCCAGAGCCTAAGTTATGGACAGTGCCAGGGCCTGAGTTAGGAGTAGTCTGAGACCGGTAGTTAGTAACAGTGTAAGGGCCTGAGTTGTTAGTAGTTTCAGGGCCTTAGTTAGCGAAAGTGTCAATGCCGGAATTGGGAGTAATGTCAGGGCTTACTTAGGGAGAGTGTCAGTGCCTGAGGTGGAAGTAGTATCAGGGCCTTAGTTAAGGACAGTGTCAGTGCCTGAGTTCGGAGTACTGTCAGGGCATATTTAGGGACAGTCTCAGTGCCTGTTTTGGGAGTAGTGTCACGGCCTTAGTTAGTGACATTGTCAGTGCCTGAGTAAGGAGTAGTGTCCGGGCCTTAGTTAGGGACAGTGTCAGTTGCTTAGTTAGGAGTAGTGTCAGGGCCTAAGTTAGGGCCAGTGTCAGTGCCTGAGTCAGGAGTAGAGTCGGGGCCTAAGTTAGGGACAGTGTCATTGCTTGAGATAGGAGTAGTGTCAGGGCCTTAGTTAGGAGGAGCATCAGTGCCTTCGTTAGGTATTGTATCAGCGCCTCAGTTAGGAATAGTTTCAGGGCCTTATTTAGGGACAGTGTTAGTGCCTGAGTTAGGAGTTGTGTCGGCCTTAGTTAGGGACCTTTTCAGGGCCTGAGTTAGGAGTAATGTCACGGCCTTCCTTAAGTATTGTGTCAGCGCCTGAGTTAGGAATAGTGTCAGGGCCTTAGTTAGGGACATTGTCAGGGCATGACTTAGGAGTTGTGTTAGGGCGTGAGCTATGAATAGTGTCAGGGCCTTAGTTAGTGACAGTGTCAGTGCTGAGTTTGGAGTAGTATCAGGGCCTTAGTTAGAGACAGTGTCAGGGCCTGAGTTAGGTGTATGTCAGGGCCTAGTTAGGGACAGTGTCAGTGCCTGATTTAGGAGTAGTGTCACAGGCTTTGTTAGGGACAGTGTCAGGGCCTGAGTTAGGAGTAGTGTCACAGCTTTAGTTAGGACCAGTGTCAGGGCCTTAGTTAAGTCCAACATCAGCGCCTATGATAGGAATGAGATCAGGACCTGTGTTACAGGTGATGTCAGGGCCTTATTTAAGAACAGTGTCAGGTCCTGAGTCCTGACTGACTCCTTAATGTCCTCACTAAGGACTTTTGACACTACTGCTAATTCAGGCCCTGATAATGTCCCTAACTAAGGCCCTAACACTTTCCCTGGCTAAGGCCCTGAACTTCTCCTAAGTCAGGCCCTGATACTGTCCCTAACAATGGCCCTGACACTACACCTAACTGAGGCCCCGACATGATACCTAACAAAGGCTTTGTTGCTAGTCCAAACTAAAGCCCTAAAATTGGTCCTAAATAAGGCCTTGACACTAATCCTAACTCAGGCCCTAAAACTGTCCCTAACTAAGGCCCTGATAGTATGCCTAACTCAGGCCCTCATACGATTCCTAACAATGACTCTGATGCTAGTCCAAACTAAGGCCCTGAAATTGGTCCTAAATAAGGCCTTGACACTAATCCTAACTCAGGCCCTAGCACTGTCCCTAACTAGGTCTCAGACAGTACACCTAAATCAGACCCTGACACAGTCCCTAAGCAAGGCCCTGACACTACTGCTAACTCAGTCCCTTACACTGTACCTAACAAAGTCTCTGATGCTAGGCCTAACTCAGGCCCTAAACCGTCTGTAACTAAGGCCCTGCTGCCATCACTATCAAAAGTCCTGACATTATCCTGAGCTAATATCCTGACCTATGGCTTTCCAAGGTCCTGAAACTGTCCCAAAGTAAGCCCTGACGCTGTCCCTAAGTGAAGACCTGAGGCTGTCCCTAACTCAGGCCCTGAAGCTTTCCTTAACTGAAACCTTGAAGCTGTGACTAATTCAGGCCCTGATCATGTACCTAACGAAGACCTTAATGCTGATCCAGCAAAGACGCTGATGCTGCTCCAAAGTCATGCCCTGACAGTGTGCCCAGCTAAGGGCCTGATGCTAAGCCTCAGTCAGGCCCTGTCGCCCTCCCTAAGTCAGGCCCTGACACTGTCACTAACGAAGGCCCTGACTCTACTCCTAATTCAGTCCCGTACATTGTATCTAACAAAGGCTCTGATGCTAGTCGTAACTCAGGGCTTGACACTGTCTCTAACTAAGGGCTGCTGCTATCAACATCTAAAGTCCTGACATTATCCGGAGCTAATAACCTGACCCATGTCTTACCAAGGTCCTGAAACTGTCCCACAGTAAACCCTGACGCTGTCCCTAAGTGAGGCCCTGAAGCTTTCCCTACCTAACTCAGGCCTTGATGCTGTGACTAACTCAGACCCTGATCATGTCTTTAACTAAGACCCTAATGTTGACCCTACAGAGAACCTTATGCTGATCCTATGTCATGCCCTGACGCTGTCCGTAGCTAAGGCCCTGACTCGAGGCATCACTCAGGCCCTGTCGCTCTCCCTAAGTCAGGCTAAGATTCTATCCCTACCTGAAGCCCTGACACTGGGCCTAAATTAGGCACTGATGCTCTAATTAGCTATGGTCTTGACACTATCCCTAGGTCATTTCCTGACACTCTCCCTAGATCTTAACCTAAACTTGTCTTTAGCTATTGTCGAACCTCTTATGCTAACTAAATCCCTGACGTTGTCTCTAACTAAGAGCCTGAAATTAGTCCTGAGGCCGTGAACCTGTCCCTAACTGAAGTTTGGAGGATCATCCTAACTGAGGCGCTGACACTGTCCCTAACTAAAGCCCTGACACTACACCTAACTCAGTCCCTGACACTGTACTTTACAAGGGCTGTGATGCTAGTCCTAACTCAGGCCCTGACACTGTCTCTAAGTAAGGCTCAGAATTTGCCCCTAATATAGGCCCTGCTGTCAGCAACAGCTAAAAACTGGACACTAGCCTGAGTTAATATCCTGACATATTTCTAACCAAGGTCCTGACACTGTCCCTAAGAAAGCCCTATCACTGTCCCTAAGTTAAGAACTGAGGCTGTCCCTAACTCAGGCCCTGAAGCTTTCCCTAACTGAGGCCTTCACGCTGTGACTAACTGAGGACCTGATGATGTCTGTATCTAAGACGCTAAAGTCGATCCAACAGAGGAGCTGATGCTGTTCCTAAGTCATGCCCTGACATTGTCCTCATCTAAGGGCCTGACGCTAGGCCTCACTCAGGCCCTAACGCTCTCCCTAAGTCAGGCTCTGATGCTGTCCCTACCTGAAGCCCTGACACTGGTTCTAAATAAGGATCTGATACTCTCAGTAACTAAGGTTTTGACACTATGCTTAGGTCCTTTCCTGACACTATCCCTAGACCGTAACCTGACCCTGGCCCTAGCAAATGTCTTCCCTCTTATGCTAACTACAGCCCTGCTGCTGTCCTTAACTAAGGGCCTAAAATTACTCTCGAGGCTGTGACCCTGTCCGTACCTAAGGCCTCGATGTTCGTCCTAATTCAGGGCCTGACACTGTCCCTAACTAAGGCCCTGCTGCCATCAATATCTAACGTCCTGACACTATCCTGAGCTAATTTCTTGACCCATCTCTTACCAAGGTCCTGAAACTGTCCCTAAGGAAGCCCTGATGCTGTCTCTAAGTGAGGCCTTGAGGCTGTCCCTAACAGAGGCCCTGATAATATCTGTAACATAGCCCCTGAGGCTGATCCTACCGTGGCTCTTATGCTGCTCCTAAGTCATGCCCTGACACTGTCTCTAGCTAAGGCCCTGACGCTAGGCCTCACTCAGGCCCTGTCCCACTCCCTAAGTCAGGCTCTGACACTGTTCCTACCCGAAGCCCTGACACTCACTGCTCCTAAATTAGGTCCTGATGTGCTAAGTAACTAAGGTCTTGACACTATCCCTAGGTCATTTCCTGACACTCTCCCTAGACCTTAACCCAACCTTCTCTTTAGCTAATGTCGAGATGAGCTAAAGAGATTCTTTAGAACGAGATTCTTTCATCTTCTGAATATAGTTTTCTTCAAAACATAATTTTTATAGTGTTACTAACTTTAAACAAAATGTACTCAATTGCTGTGGAATATTCCTTCATAGGAGCGTGCATGGTTCACTTGTGCATCTGCTTGTGGTGGTGCTCAGGTTGCTTTCAGCTGTAGATCCCCTTATGCTAGCTAAATCCCTGATTCTGTCCCTAAATGAGGCCCTGAATTTAGGTCCGAGGCCATGAACCTGTCCCTAACTGAGGCCTGGAGGCTCGTCCTAATGCAGGCCCTGACACTGTCCCTAACTAAGGCTCTGACACTACACCTAACTCAGTCACTGACACTGTACCTAACAAAGGCTCTGATGCTAGTCCTAACTTAGGCGCTGACACTGCCTCTAACTAAGGCCCTGCTGCCGTCAATATCTGAACACCTGATATTATCCTGAGCTAATAGCCTGACCCATGTCTTACCAAGGTCCTGAAACTTTCCCAAAGTAAGCCCTGATGCTGTCCCTAAGTGAGGCCTTGAGGCTATCCCTAACGGAGGCCCTGATAATAGCTTTAACCAAGACCCTAATGCTGATCCTACAGAGGCCTTTATGCTGCTCCTAAGTCATGCCCTGATACTGTCCCTTACTCAGGCCCTAAAGATAGGCCTCACTTAGGCCCTGTTGCTGTACCTTAGTTAGGCTCTGATGCTGTCCATACATCAAGCCCTGGCACTGGTCCTGATTAAGGTGCTCACGCTGCTGCTAACTAAGGCCTTGATGCTCTCAATAACTAAGGTCTTCTCGTTATCCCTTGGTCATTTCCTTTCACTGTCTCTGGCCTGGAACCTGACTCTGTCCCGAGATAATCTCCTGCACCTTATGCTAACTGAAACCCTAATGCTCTCCCTAACTAAGGCCCTGACTACTCCTAACTAAGGCCATGACACTGAATCTAACAAAGGCCCGGAATCTGTCCTTAATATAGGCCCTACTGCCAGCAATGACTAAAATCCTGACACTCTCCTGAGCTAATATCCTGACTCATTTCTAACCAAGGTCCTGACACTGTCCCTAAGAAAGCCCTGTCGCTGTCTTTAAGTGAAGACATGAGGCTGTCTGTAACTCAGACCCTGAAGCTTTCCCTAACTGAGGCCTTGACGCTGTGACTAACTAGGGCTCCGGTCATGTCTTTAACTAAGAACCTAAAGCTGATCCAACAAAGGCACTGATGCTGCTCCTAAGTCATTCCCTGACAGTGTCCCCAGCTAAGGGCCTGACATTAGGCCTCACTCAGGCCCTGTCGCTCTCCCTAAGTCAGGCCCTGATGCTGTCCCGACCTGAAGCCCTAACACTGCTTCTGAATAAGTCCCTGAGAGTCTCAGTAACAAAGGTCTTCACACTATCCTTAGGTCATTTCCTGACACGATTCCAAGCCTTTACCCTAACCCTGTCCCGAGCTAATGTCCTACCTCTTATGCTAACTAAAGACCTTATGCTGTGCCTAATTCAGGCACTGAATTTAGTCCCAAGGCCGCTAGACTGTCCCTAACGTGGCTCGATGCCCTTATCGTCACAATGTTCCATGACCACTGTCATCACAATGCTCCACGCCCTTGTCATCACAATGCTCCATAACCCCTGTCATCACAATGCTCCATGCCATTGTCATCACAATGCTCCATGCCCTTATCATCACAATGCTCCATGACCCCTGTCATCCCAATGCTCCATGAGCCTTGTCTAAAATGCTACATGCCTGTGAAATCACAAAGCTCCATGCCCCCTGTCATCACAAGTCTCCATGACTCTTGTCATCACAATGCTTCATGGCCCCTGTCATTCAAAATGCCATATGACCACTATCATCAAAATGTTCCATGGCCCTTGTCATCACAATGCCCCGTGACCCCTGTCATCACAATGTTCCAGGCCCCCAGTCATCACAATGAGCCATGACCCCTTTCATCACAATGCTCCAGGTCCGTTTTCAGCACAATGCTCCATGACCCCTGTCATCACAATGTTCCCTGGCATTTGTCATCACAATTCTCCATGGCCCCTGTAATCACAGTGCTCTATGACAACGTTCATCACATTGCTCCATGACCACTGTTATCATAATGCCACATGAGCCCTGTCATCACAATGCTCCATGGCCCTTGTCATCACAATGCTCCATGATCCTTGTAATCAAAATGCTCCTTGACCCTTTCATCAAAATGTTACAGTACCCCTTTCTTCACAATGCTCCATGCCGCTGGTCACCACAATGCTCCATGACCTCTGTCATCACAACGCTCCATGTCCCTTGTCATTAAAATGCTCCATGGCCCCTGTCATCACTATGCTGCATCATCCTTATAATCTCAATGCTCCATGGTCCTCGTCATCACAAATCTCCACGCATTTGTCATCACAATGCTCCATGACCCCTGTCATCCCAATGCTCCATAGCACTTTTCATCACAATGCTACGTGACCACTTTTATCACAACGTTCCATGACCACTTTGATCACAATGCTCCATGACCACTTTTATCACAATGTTCCATGACCACTTTAATCACAATGCTCCATGACCACTTTCATCACAATGCCCCATGACCCCTGTCATCAAAATGCTCCATGGCCCTTGTCACCACAATGCTCCAGGACCCGTCATCACAATTCTCCATGGCCCTTGTCATCACAATGCTCCATGGCGCTTGTCATCACAATGATCTAGAGCCTTAGTGCTTGAGTTGGGAGTAGTATCATTGCCTCAGTTAGGGACACTGTCATTGCCTGAAATGGGAGTAGTGTCAGAGCTTTAGTTAGGGACAGAGCCAGGGCGAGTTGGGAGTAGTGCCAGTGCCTTAGTTAGGGACAGCGCCAGTGCTTGCATTGGGAGTAGTGTCAGGGCCATAGTTAGGGACAGTGTCAGTGGCTCAGATGGGAATAGTGTCAGGGCCTTGGTTACGGACATTGTCAGTGCCTAAGTTGGGATTTTTGTCAGGGTCTTTATTATGGACAGTGTCAGGGCCTGAGTTAAGAGTAGTGTCAAGGCCTTAATTTGGAAGTGTGTCAGTGTCTCAGTTTGGAGTAGTGTCAGACCCTTAGTTAGGAACAGCATCAGTGCCTGAGTTGGGAGTAGTGACATGGCCTAAGTTATGAACAGTGTCAGGGTCTGACTTAGGAATCGTGTCAGGACCTTAGTTAGGGACAGTGTCAGTGATTGTGTTAGGAATAGTGTCAGGGCCTAAGTTAGGAGTAGTCTGAGACTGGTAGTTAGGAACAGTGTCAGGGCCTGAGTTGTGAGTAGTTACAGGGCCTTATAGAAAGTGTCAGTGCCAGAGTTGGGAGTTATGTCAGGACCTTAATTAGGGACAGTGTCAGTGCCTGAGTTGGGAGTAGTGTCAGGTCCTAGTTAGGGACAGGGTCAGTGCCTGAGTTGTGAGTAGTTTCAGGGCCGTAGTTAGAGAAAGTGTCAGTGCCAGAGTTGGGAGTTATGTCAGGGCCTTAGTTAGGGACAGTGTCAGTGCCTGAGTTGGGAGTAGTGTCAGGGCCTAGTTAGGGACAGTGTCAGTGCCTGAGTTGGAAGTAGTGTCAGGGCATTAGGGACAGTGTCAGTGGCTGAGATGGGAGTGGTGTCAGGGTCTTAGTTAGGGAGAGTGTCAGTGCCTGAGTTGGGAATAGTCTCAGGGTCTTTTTTGGGGACAGCATCAGGGCATGAGTTAAAAGTAGTGTCAAGGCCTTAGTTAGGGAGAGTGTCAGTGCCTGTGTTGGGAGTAGTATCAGGCCCTTCGTTAGGGGCAGTGTCAGGGTCTGAGGTAGAAGTAGTCTCAGGGCCTTAGTTAGGTAGCGTGTCAGTGCCTAAGTAAGTAGTAGTGTGAGGGCCTTAGTTAGGGACAGTGTCAATGCCTGTGTTGGGAGTAGTGTCAGAGCCTTAGTTAGGGACAGCGTCAGTGCCTGAGTTAGGAGTAGTGTGATGGCCGTAGTTAGGGACACTCTCAGTGCCAGAGTTGGGGGTAGTGGCAGGCCTTTGTTAGGGACTGTGCCAGGGCCTGAGTTAAGAGTAGTGTCAAGTCCTTAGTTAGGGACAGTGTTAGTGCCTGAGTTGAGAGTAACGTCAAGGCCTTAGTTAGGGACAATGTCAGTGCCTAGTTTGGGAGTAGTGTCAGGGCCTTAGTTAGGGACAGTGTCAGTGCCTGAGTTGGGAGTACTGTCAGGGCGTATTTCGGGACAGTCTCAGTGCCTATGTTGGGATTAGTGTCACGGCCTTTGTTAGGAACAAAGTCAGTGCCTGAGTTGGGAGTTGTGTCAGGATATTAGTAAGGGACAGTGTCAGTGCCTGAGTTAGGAGAAGTGTCAGGGCTGTAGTTAGGGATAGTGTCAGTGCCTGAGTTGGAGGTAGTGTCAGGGCCTTAGGGACAATGTCAGTGGCTGAGATGGGAGTAGTGTCACGGTCTTAGTTACGGAGAGTGACAGTGCCTGAGGTGGGAATAGTGTCAGGGTCTTTGTTAGGGACAGTGTCAGGGTATTAGTTAAGAGTAGTGTCAAGGCCTTTGTTAGGGAGAGTGTCAGTGTCTGAGTTGGGAGGAGTGTCAGACCCTTAGTTAAGGGACAGCGTCAGTGTCTGAGTTAGGAATAGTGCCAGAGCCTAAGTTATGGACAGTGCCAGGGCCTGAGTTAGGAGTAGTCTGAGACCGGTAGTTAGTAACAGTGTAAGGGCCTGAGTTGTTAGTAGTTTCAGGGCCTTAGTTAGCGAAAGTGTCAATGCCGGAATTGGGAGTAATGTCAGGGCTTACTTAGGGAGAGTGTCAGTGCCTGAGGTGGAAGTAGTATCAGGGCCTTAGTTAAGGACAGTGTCAGTGCCTGAGTTCGGAGTACTGTCAGGGCATATTTAGGGACAGTCTCAGTGCCTGTTTTGGGAGTAGTGTCACGGCCTTAGTTAGTGACATTGTCAGTGCCTGAGTAAGGAGTAGTGTCCGGGCCTTAGTTAGGGACAGTGTCAGTTGCTTAGTTAGGAGTAGTGTCAGGGCCTAAGTTAGGGCCAGTGTCAGTGCCTGAGTCAGGAGTAGAGTCGGGGCCTAAGTTAGGGACAGTGTCATTGCTTGAGATAGGAGTAGTGTCAGGGCCTTAGTTAGGAGGAGCATCAGTGCCTTCGTTAGGTATTGTATCAGCGCCTCAGTTAGGAATAGTTTCAGGGCCTTATTTAGGGACAGTGTTAGTGCCTGAGTTAGGAGTTGTGTCGGCCTTAGTTAGGGACCTTTTCAGGGCCTGAGTTAGGAGTAATGTCACGGCCTTCCTTAAGTATTGTGTCAGCGCCTGAGTTAGGAATAGTGTCAGGGCCTTAGTTAGGGACATTGTCAGGGCATGACTTAGGAGTTGTGTTAGGGCGTGAGCTATGAATAGTGTCAGGGCCTTAGTTAGTGACAGTGTCAGTGCTGAGTTTGGAGTAGTATCAGGGCCTTAGTTAGAGACAGTGTCAGGGCCTGAGTTAGGTGTATGTCAGGGCCTAGTTAGGGACAGTGTCAGTGCCTGATTTAGGAGTAGTGTCACAGGCTTTGTTAGGGACAGTGTCAGGGCCTGAGTTAGGAGTAGTGTCACAGCTTTAGTTAGGACCAGTGTCAGGGCCTTAGTTAAGTCCAACATCAGCGCCTATGATAGGAATGAGATCAGGACCTGTGTTACAGGTGATGTCAGGGCCTTATTTAAGAACAGTGTCAGGTCCTGAGTCCTGACTGACTCCTTAATGTCCTCACTAAGGACTTTTGACACTACTGCTAATTCAGGCCCTGATAATGTCCCTAACTAAGGCCCTAACACTTTCCCTGGCTAAGGCCCTGAACTTCTCCTAAGTCAGGCCCTGATACTGTCCCTAACAATGGCCCTGACACTACACCTAACTGAGGCCCCGACATGATACCTAACAAAGGCTTTGTTGCTAGTCCAAACTAAAGCCCTAAAATTGGTCCTAAATAAGGCCTTGACACTAATCCTAACTCAGGCCCTAAAACTGTCCCTAACTAAGGCCCTGATAGTATGCCTAACTCAGGCCCTCATACGATTCCTAACAATGACTCTGATGCTAGTCCAAACTAAGGCCCTGAAATTGGTCCTAAATAAGGCCTTGACACTAATCCTAACTCAGGCCCTAGCACTGTCCCTAACTAGGTCTCAGACAGTACACCTAAATCAGACCCTGACACAGTCCCTAAGCAAGGCCCTGACACTACTGCTAACTCAGTCCCTTACACTGTACCTAACAAAGTCTCTGATGCTAGGCCTAACTCAGGCCCTAAACCGTCTGTAACTAAGGCCCTGCTGCCATCACTATCAAAAGTCCTGACATTATCCTGAGCTAATATCCTGACCTATGGCTTTCCAAGGTCCTGAAACTGTCCCAAAGTAAGCCCTGACGCTGTCCCTAAGTGAAGACCTGAGGCTGTCCCTAACTCAGGCCCTGAAGCTTTCCTTAACTGAAACCTTGAAGCTGTGACTAATTCAGGCCCTGATCATGTACCTAACGAAGACCTTAATGCTGATCCAGCAAAGACGCTGATGCTGCTCCAAAGTCATGCCCTGACAGTGTGCCCAGCTAAGGGCCTGATGCTAAGCCTCACTCAGGCCCTGTCGCCCTCCCTAAGTCAGGCCCTGACACTGTCACTAACGAAGGCCCTGACTCTACTCCTAATTCAGTCCCGTACATTGTATCTAACAAAGGCTCTGATGCTAGTCGTAACTCAGGGCTTGACACTGTCTCTAACTAAGGGCTGCTGCTATCAACATCTAAAGTCCTGACATTATCCGGAGCTAATAACCTGACCCATGTCTTACCAAGGTCCTGAAACTGTCCCACAGTAAACCCTGACGCTGTCCCTAAGTGAGGCCCTGAAGCTTTCCCTACCTAACTCAGGCCTTGATGCTGTGACTAACTCAGACCCTGATCATGTCTTTAACTAAGACCCTAATGTTGACCCTACAGAGAACCTTATGCTGATCCTATGTCATGCCCTGACGCTGTCCGTAGCTAAGGCCCTGACTCGAGGCATCACTCAGGCCCTGTCGCTCTCCCTAAGTCAGGCTAAGATTCTATCCCTACCTGAAGCCCTGACACTGGGCCTAAATTAGGCACTGATGCTCTAATTAGCTATGGTCTTGACACTATCCCTAGGTCATTTCCTGACACTCTCCCTAGATCTTAACCTAAACTTGTCTTTAGCTATTGTCGAACCTCTTATGCTAACTAAATCCCTGACGTTGTCTCTAACTAAGAGCCTGAAATTAGTCCTGAGGCCGTGAACCTGTCCCTAACTGAAGTTTGGAGGATCATCCTAACTGAGGCGCTGACACTGTCCCTAACTAAAGCCCTGACACTACACCTAACTCAGTCCCTGACACTGTACTTTACAAGGGCTGTGATGCTAGTCCTAACTCAGGCCCTGACACTGTCTCTAAGTAAGGCTCAGAATTTGCCCCTAATATAGGCCCTGCTGTCAGCAACAGCTAAAAACTGGACACTAGCCTGAGTTAATATCCTGACATATTTCTAACCAAGGTCCTGACACTGTCCCTAAGAAAGCCCTATCACTGTCCCTAAGTTAAGAACTGAGGCTGTCCCTAACTCAGGCCCTGAAGCTTTCCCTAACTGAGGCCTTCACGCTGTGACTAACTGAGGACCTGATGATGTCTGTATCTAAGACGCTAAAGTCGATCCAACAGAGGAGCTGATGCTGTTCCTAAGTCATGCCCTGACATTGTCCTCATCTAAGGGCCTGACGCTAGGCCTCACTCAGGCCCTAACGCTCTCCCTAAGTCAGGCTCTGATGCTGTCCCTACCTGAAGCCCTGACACTGGTTCTAAATAAGGATCTGATACTCTCAGTAACTAAGGTTTTGACACTATGCTTAGGTCCTTTCCTGACACTATCTCTAGACCGTAACCTGACCCTGGCCCTAGCAAATGTCGTGCCTCTTATACTAACTACAGCCCTGCTGCTGTCCTTAACTAAGGGCCTAAAATTACTCTCGAGGCTGTGACCCTGTCCGTACCTAAGGCCTCGATGTTCGTCCTAATTCAGGGCCTGACACTGTCCCTAACTAAGGCCCTGCTGCCGTCAATATCTAACGTCCTGACACTATCCTGAGCTAATTTCTTGACCCATCTCTTACCAAGGTCCTGAAACTGTCCCTAAGGAAGCCCTGATGCTGTCTCTAAGTGAGGCCTTGAGGCTGTCCCTAACAGAGGCCCTGATAATATCTGTAACATAGCCCCTGAGGCTGATCCTACCGTGGCTCTTATGCTGCTCCTAAGTCATGCCCTGACACTGTCTCTAGCTAAGGCCCTGACGCTAGGCCTCACTCAGGCCCTGTCCCACTCCCTAAGTCAGGCTCTGACGCTGTTCCTACCCGAAGCCCTGACACTCACTGCTCCTAAATTAGGTCCTGATGTGCTAAGTAACTAAGGTCTTGACACTATCCCTAGGTCATTTCCTGACACTCTCCCTAGACCTTAACCCAACCTTCTCTTTAGCTAATGTCGAGATGAGCTAAAGAGATTCTTTAGAACGAGATTCTTTCATCTTCTGAATATAGTTTTCTTCAAAACATAATTTTTATAGTGTTACTAACTTTAAACAAAATGTACTCAACTGCTGTGGAATATTCCTTCTTAGGAGCGTGCATGGTTCACTTGTGCATCTGCTTGTGGTGGTGCTCAGGTTGCTTTCAGCTGTAGATCCCCTTATGCTAGCTAAATCCCTGATTCTGTCCCTAAATGAGGCCCTGAATTTAGGTCCGAGGCCGTGAACCTGTCCCTAACTGAGGCCTGGAGGCTCGTCCTAATGCAGGCCCTGACACTGTCCCTAACTAAGGCTCTGACACTACACCTAACTCAGTCACTGACACTGTACCTAACGAAGGCTCTGATGCTAGTCCTAACTTAGGCGCTGACACTGCCTCTAACTAAGGCCCTGCTGCCGTCAATATCTGAACACCTGATATTATCCTGAGCTAATAGCCTGACCCATGTCTTACCAAGGTCCTGAAACTTTCCCAAAGTAAGCCCTGATGCTGTCCCTAAGTGAGGCCTTGAGGCTATCCCTAACGGAGGCCCTGATAATAGCTTTAACCAAGACCCTAATGCTGATCCTACAGAGGCCTTTATGCTGCTCCTAAGTCATGCCCTGATACTGTCCCTTACTCAGGCCCTAAAGATAGGCCTCACTTAGGCCCTGTTGCTGTACCTTAGTTAGGCTCTGATGCTGTCCATACATCAAGCCCTGGCACTGGTCCTGATTAAGGTGCTCACGCTGCTGCTAACTAAGGTCCTGATGCTCTCAATAACTAAGGTCTTCTCGTTATCCCTTGGTCATTTCCTTTCACTGTCTCTGGCCTGGAACCTGACTCTGTCCCGAGATAATCTCCTGCACCTTATGCTAACTGAAACCCTAATGCTCTCCCTAACTAAGGCCCTGACTACTCCTAACTAAGGCCATGACACTGAATCTAACAAAGGCCTGGAATCTGTCCTTAATATAAGCCCTACTGCCAGCAATGACTAAAATCCTGACACTCTCCTGAGCTAATATCCTGACTCATTTCTAACCAAGGTCCTGACACTGTCCCTAAGAAAGCCCTGTCGCTGTCTTTAAGTGAAGACATGAGGCTGTCTGTAACTCAGACCCTGAAGCTTTCCCTAACTGAGGCCTTGACGCTGTGACTAACTAGGGCTCCGGTCATGTCTTTAACTAAGAACCTAAAGCTGATCCAACAAAGGCACTGATGCTGCTCCTAAGTCATTCCCTGACAGTGTCCCCAGCTAAGGGCCTGACATTAGGCCTCACTCAGGCCCTGTCGCTCTCCCTAAGTCAGGCCCTGATGCTGTCCCGACCTGAAGCCCTAACACTGCTTCTGAATAAGTCCCTGAGAGTCTCAGTAACAAAGGTCTTCACACTATCCTTAGGTCATTTCCTGACACGATTCCAAGCCTTTACCCTAACCCTGTCCCGAGCTAATGTCCTACCTCTTATGCTAACTAAAGACCTTATGCTGTGCCTAATTCAGGCACTGAATTTAGTCCCAAGGCCGCTAGACTGTCCCTAACTCGGCTCGATGCCCTTATCGTCACAATGTTCCATGACCACTGTCATCACAATGCTCCACGCCCTTGTCATCACAATGCTCCATAACCCCTGTCATCACAATGCTCCATGACTTTGTCATCGCAATGCTCCATGCCATTGTCATCACAATGCTCCATGCCCTTATCATCACAATGCCCCGTGACCCCTGTCATCACAATGTTCCAGGCCCCCAGTCATCACAATGAGCCATGACGCCTTTCATCAAAATGCTCCAGGTCCGTTTTCAGCACAATGCTCCATGACCCCTGTCATCACAATGTTCCCTGGCCTTTGTCATCACAATTCTCCATGGCCCCTGTAATCACAGTGCTCCATGACAACGTTCATCACATTGCTCCATGACCACTGTCATCATAATGCCACATGAGCCCTGTCATCACAATGCTCCATGGCCCTTGTCATCACAATGCTGCGTCATCCTTATAATCTCAATGCCCCATGGTCCTCGTCATCACAAATCTCCACGCATTTGTCATCACAATGCTCCATGACGCCTGTCATCCCAATGCTCCATAGCAATTTTCATCACAATGCTACATGACCACTTTTATCACAATGTTCCATGACCACTTTAATCACAATGCTCCATGACCACTTTCATCACAATGCCCCATGACCCCTGTCATCAAAATGCTCCATGGCCCTTGTCACCACAATGCTCCAGGACCCGTCATCACAATTCTCCATGGCCCTTGTCATCACAATGCTCCATGGCGCTTGTCATCACAATGATCCAGAGCCTTAGTGCTTGAGTTGGGAGTAGTATCATTGCCTCAGTTACGGACACTGTCATTGCCTGAAATGGGAGTAGTGTCAGAGCCTTAGGTAGGGACAGAGCCAGGGCGAGTTGGGAGTAGTGCCAGTGCCTTAGTTAGGGACAGCGCCAGTGCTTGCATTGGGAGTAGTGTCAGGGCCATAGTTAGAGACAGTGTCAGTGGCTGAGATGGGAATAGTGTCAGGGCCTTAGTTACGGACATTGTCAGTGCCTAAGTTGGGATTTTTGTCAGCTTTCAGAATCAAACCTCAGTCATATTCCCAGGCCACATGGTTCCAGAATCAAACCTCAGTCGTGTTCCCAGGACCCAGGGTTCCAGAATAAAACCTCATTCATGTTCCCTGGACACAGATTTCAAAAATAAAATCCCAGTCATGTTCCCAGGCCAAAGGGTTCCACAATTAAACCTCAGTCATATTCCCAGGACAGAGGGTTCCACAATCAAACCTCAGTCCTATTGCCAGGCCACGGTTCCACCATCAAGCCTCAGTCATGTTCCCAGGCCAGAGTGTTCCTCAATCAAACTTAAGTCATCTTTCCAGGCAAAAGGGTTCCACCCTCAAACCTCAGTCATGTTGCCAGGCCACAGTGTTCAACCATCAAACCTCAGTCATGTTCACAGGAAACAGGGTTCAAGAATCAAACCAATGGCATGTTCCCACGCCACGAGGTTCCAGTATCAGGCCTCAGTCATGTTCCCAGTGCACAGGGTTCAACCATCAAACCTCAGTCAAGTTCCCAGGCCACAGGGTTCCAGAATCAAGCCTCAGTCATGTTGCCAGGCCACAGGGTACCACCTTCAAACCTCAGTCATGTTCCCAGGCCACAGGGTTCCTCCATCAAACCTCAATCATGTTCCCTAGACACAGGGTTCCAGAATCAAACCAATGTCAAATTCCCAGGCCATGGGTTTCCAGTACCAGGCCACAGTCATGTTTCCAGGGCACAGGGTTCCACAATCAAACCTCAGTCATGTTGCCAGTCCACAGGTTTCTGCCATCAAACCTCAGGCAAGTGCCCAGGACACAGGGTTCCAGAATTAAGCCTCAGTCATTTTGCCAGGCCAGAGTGTTCCACCATCAAACCTCAGTCATGATCCCAGGCCACATGTTTCCACGATGAAACCTCAGACATTTTCACAGGGCACAGGTTTGCAGCATCAAACCTCAGTCATGTTCCCAGGACACATGGTTCCAGAATGAAACCTCAGTCATGTTCGCAGGCCACAGCTTTCAACAATCAAACCTCAGTCATGTTCCCAGGACACAGGTGTCCAGAATCAAACCTCAGTAATGTTCCCAGGGAACAGGCTTCCAGAAAGAAACCTCAGTCATGTTCCCAGGCCACAGGGTTCCAGATTCAAACCGTTCTCATGTTCCCAGGGCAAAGGGTTCCAGAATCCACCGATGTCATGTTCCCAGGCCACAGGGTTCCAGAATCAATCCTCCGTTATGTTCCCAGGCTACAGGGTTGCAGAATAAAACCTCAGTCATGTTCCCAGTCCACAGGATTCCAGAACCACGGCTCAGTCAGATTCCCGTTGCACAGTATTCCACAATCTAAACAGATGTCATGTTCCCAGGCCACAGGTTTCCAGAATCACGCCTCAGTCATGTTCCCAGGCCACAGGGATCCAGAATCAAACCTCAGTCATATTCCCAGGCCACAGGTTTCCAGAATCAAACCGATTTCATGTTCCCAGGCAACAGGTTACCATAATCCAAACCGATATTATTTTCCAAGGCCACAGGATGCCACAATCTAACATCAGTCATGTTCCCAGGCCAATGGTTTCCAGAATCAAACCTCAGTCATATTCCCAGGCCACATGGTTCCAGAATCAAACCTCAGTTGTGTTCCCAGAACCCAGGATCCCAGAATAAAACCTCAGTCATGTTCCCTGGACACAGGTTTCAAAAATAAAATTCCAGTCATTTTCCCAGGCAACAGGGTTCCACAATTAAACCTCAGTCATATTCCCAGGCCAGAGGGTTCCACAATAAAACCTCAGTCCTATTGCCAGGCCACGGTTCCACCATCAAGCCTCAGTCATGTTCCCAGGCAAGAGGGTTCCACAATTAAACCTAAGTCATCTTGCCAGGCCACAGGTTTCCACCATCAAACCTCATTCATGTTGCCAGGCCACAAGGTTCAACAATCAAACCTCAGTCATGTTCCCAGGAAATAGGATTCCAGAATCAAACCAATGAAATGTTCCCACGCCACGGGGTTCCAGTATCAGGCCTCAGTCATGTTCCCAGTGAAGAGGGTTCCACCATCAAACCTCAGTCATGTTGCCAGTCCGCAGCTTTCTGCTATCAAACCACACTCAAGTTCCCAGGCCACAGGTTTCCAGAATCAAGCCTCAGTCATGTTGCCAGGCCACAGGGTACCACGATCAAAGCTCAGTCATGTTCCCAGGCCACAGGGTTCTTCCATCAAAGCTCAATCATGTTCCCAGGACACAGGGTTCTAGAATCA